>NC_069499.1:164416659-164716659 GCF_027579735.1 Bombina bombina | reverse complement strand
CAGTGATTCATAACCATCCAAGGACAGACTGTTTCGTGGTTTTTGCCACTCATCAGCTGGGAGAAGGTTAGAATCACTGCTGGGTGAAGTTGATTCCAGGCAGAATACAACAACATTTTAAATTAGGGGGAGATAAAAGACGAGTTTAAAATCCTCCACACTACGCACAAAATATAGAAAAAATAACTCATTGTGTAGTTCATTAACAAATCTAGACAGGCCCAGAGGCTTGTTTTCCCACAGAAAACCTCTGAATTACATTGTTTCCAATGCAGCAAAGGATTCTGGGCAAGATATGCAAATTAAGTACACAATGACACACCTTTTTACTTCAGTCTGCTTTTCAGCAGGTTCCCTTTACGCCAAAGTATAGCTGTTCACACAGCTTATAAACTTAGCTAGGGTTAGTGCAGTGATTCATATATGTGTATATATATATATATATATATATATATATATATATGTGTGTGTTATGTCAGACATCTTTTGCAAACATATTTACATGTCCCTAAATTCCTTTTTTTGTTCTAAACAATGTTGTCTTTTGGTGCTCTGACAAAATGCAGACGGACATTTGGCCGACAGCATTTTGTCCAACGGACATTAGGTCGATCGACAGAATGCCGAAGCATGTTCCGAGTTTGGCCGAGGGCAGATACACTCCGGAGTGCTCTCTTCTAATCAGAGCCTCAGGCACCACAACCGCCTCTAGGATCCTAACCATGGGTTCCAGTCCACACGTCTTGTAATTCTCTGTCTGTGAAATGATCTATCTATCAAATCTATCTATTTATATATCTATCTATTGAATCTATCTATCTATTGAATGTGTCTTTCTATCTATTTCATCTATTTATCTATCTAATCTATCTATCTATTAAATCAATCTATCTATTTACCTATCTCGTGGCTGGACTGTTATCTGACAGCCACTTGTGTGTCGGACTATTATCCGTCGGCCAAATGTCAGTCTGCCAAATGTCTGTCGGCCAAATGTCCGTTGGCTAACAGTCCGGCCACATTGTCTTTCCTTTCCCTGTGTTTATTTATACCACTATATGTATATAGTGTAAATGTATTATTATTCTGAGCAGGAATAATTGCGAATATAACATGTAATCAGGGTATCATATGTATTTATTTGCAAGTAATGGATATTTTAAGAGCTGGGCCGGTTTTCTCTCTGCACCTGTGTAGTTTTAAACACCACCCCTACACAGGTGTAAAAAAATGGGCTGGCATATAAGGTGATAAACAATATAGGAATCCAGGAGGGAAATCTTTAGGTGGCGCACTAGACAAAAGTCCTGTGTGATGTGAAAAAATAAACAGAAGTGGTTGCAAAAGTAAAAAACAAAATATAAAATAATTAAATGATATAAAACAGTGATATATTGGCAATTAAATACTCGAAAAAACTGTGATTGATGTCACAATATAATACTTGTGTGTAGAGAAGTCTTTCAAAACTTGATAGTAGACACTTCTAGTGATCCAAAAAGGGGCTAGATAAGAAACAAAGCTTGCTCCACTTAGGTAATCTAGATGAACGGTCACCACTGTAAAATTAGAGCAGAAACAATGGGTGCCTCATAGTGAACTATATATATAGTGGAAAATCTGAATAAGAATCAAACTCACAATTGTGGTGGCACTCGTAAGGACCATGTGCAAACGAACAGGCTTGAAGCTTGCAGTGATCAGCTCACTGGTCATGCATGTGACGATGGAAACCTCCGTAGGTTCCGTCCAAGTGATCTTTGTTAGCTGTTGGGATCCAGGTAAATTGGCTGCTGGGAGCTGCAAACAATGTGGGTAATGTGCAGGAAGGAACCGTAATGGCAGATATCCAATGGTGTAAATAAAAGATTTAAACAAGTTAAAATCAACAATTAAGCCTGATGAAATGACCGGTAACAGGTCGAGAAATGAGTTGCAGTAAATAAATTTGTTGATTTTAAAGGATTACTTTCTGTTATAATTTTTAAGCTAAACAACTAACATATTAAAGTTAATAAACATTAATTAAAAGCTACTGACCTATATTTTCTCCAAAACGAAGTTTCATCACGTTCTAAAAGTTATATCTTTTATTCGCCGATGATGTCACGTTATCCTGCCCACTATTTTCAGCACTGCATGTTCAAAATACTTAAACCAATAACTTTGACCCAGATTTGGAGTTTGGCGTTAGCCGTGAAAACCAGCGTTAGAGGCTCCTAACGCTGGTTTTAGGCTACCGCCGGTATTTGGAGTCACTCAAAATAGGGTCTAACGCTCACTTTTCAGCCGCGACTTTTCCATACCGCAGATCCCCTTACGTAAATTGCGTATCCTATCTTTTCAATGGGATCTTTCTAACTCCGGTATTTCGAGTCGTTTCTGAAGTGAGCGTTAGACATCTAACGACAAAACTCCAGCCGCAGGAAAAAAGTCAGTAGTTAAGAGCTTTCTGGGCTAACGCCGGTTTATAAAGCTCTTAACTACTGTACTCTAAAGTACACTAACACCCATAAACTACCTATGTACCCCTAAACCGAGACCCCCCCACATCGCCGACAATCGAATACATTTTTTTAACCCCTAATTTGCCGACCGCCACCTACGTTATCCTTATGTACCCCTAATCTGCTGCCCCTAACACCGCCGACCCCTGTATTATATTTATTAACCCCTAATCTGCCCCCCTCAACGTCGCCTCCACCTGCCTACACTTATTAACCCCTAATCTGCCGAGCAGACCTGAGCGCTACTATAATAAAGTTATTAACCCCTAATCCGCCTCACTAACCCTATAATAAATAGTATTAACCCCTAATCTGCCCTCCCTAACATCGCCGACACCTAACTTCAATTATTAACCCCTAATCTGCCGACCGGAGCTCACCGCTATTCTAATAAATGTATTAACCCCTAAAGCTAAGTCTAACCCTAACACTAACACCCCCCTAAATTAAATATAATTTAAATCTAACGAAATTAATTATCTCTTATTAAATAAATTATTCCTATTTAAAGCTAAATACTTACCTGTAAAATAAATCCTAATATAGCTACAATATAAATTATAATTATATTATAGCTATTTTAGGATTAATATTTATTTTACAGGTAACTTTGAATTTATTTTAACAAGGTACAATAGCTATTAAATAGTTAAGAACTATTTAATAGCTAAAATAGTTAAAATAATTACAAATTTACCTGTAAAGGAAATCCTAACCTAAGTTACAATTAAACCTAACACTATACTATCAATAAATTAATTAAATACAATTCCTACAAATAAATGCAATTAAATAAACTTGCTAAAGTACAAAAAATAAAAAAGAACTAAGTTACAAAAAATAAAAAAATATTTACAAACATAAGAAAAATATTACAACAATTTTAAACTAATTACACCTACTCTAAGCCCCCTAATAAAATAACAAAGCCCCCCAAAATAAAAAAATGCCCTACCCTATTCTAAATAACTAAAGTTCAAAGCTCTTTTACCTTACCAGCCCTGAACAGGGCCCTTTGCGGGGCATGCCCCAAGAAGTTCAGCTCTTTTGCCTGTAAAAGAAAAAATACAATACCCAAGCCCCCCAACATTACAACCCACCACTCACATACCCCTAATCTAACCCAAACCCCCCTTAAATAAACCTAACACTAAGCCCCTGAAGATCTTCCTACCTTATCTTCACCTCACCGGGTTCAACGATCTGTCCAGAAGAGCTCCTCCGATGTCCTGATCCAAGCCCAAGCGGGGGGCTGAAGAGGTCCATGATCCGGATGAAGTCTTCATCCAAGCGGGAGCTGAAGAGGTCCATGATCCGGATGAAGTCTTCTATCAACGGCATCTTCAATCTTCTTTCTTCCGGATCCATCTTGCAGACCTCCGACACGGAACATCCTGCTGGCCCGACGGACTAACGACGAATGACGGTTCCTTTAAGGGACGTCATCCAAGATGGCGTCCCTCGAATTCCGATTGGCTGATAGGATTCTATCAGCCAATCGGAATTAAGGTAGGAATATTCTGATTGGCTGATGGAATCAGCCAATCAGAATCAAGTTCAATCCGATTGGCTGATCCAATCAGCCAATCAGATTGAGCTCGCATTCTATTGGCTGATCGGAACAGCCAATAGATTGCGAGCTCAATCTGATTGGCTGATTGAATCAGCCAATCGGATTGAACTTGAATCTGATTGGCTGATTCCATCAGCCAATCAGAATATTCCTACCTTAATTCCGATTGGCTGATAGAATCCTATCAGCCAATCGGAATTCGAGGGACGCCATCTTGGATGACGTCCCTTAAAGGAACCGTCATTCGTCGTTAGTCCGTCGGGCCAGCAGGATGTTCCACGTCGGAGGTCTGCAAGATGGATCCGGAAGAAAGAAGATTGAAGATGCCGTTGATAGAAGACTTCATCCGGATCATGGACCTCTTCAGCTCCCGCTTGGATGAAGACTTCATCCGGATCATGGACCTCTTCAGCCCCCCGCTTGGGCTTGGATCAGGACATCGGAGGAGCTCTTCTGGACAGATCGTTGAACCCAGTGAGGTGAAGATAAGGTAGGAAGATCTTCAGGAGCTTAGTGTTAGGTTTATTTAAGGGGGGTTTGGGTTAGATTAGGGGTATGTGGGTGGTGGGTTGTAATGTTGGGGGGCTTGGGTATTGTATTTTTTCTTTTACAGGCAAAAGAGCTGAACTTCTTGGGGCATGCCCCGCTGTCACGATTACATATTGCCTAATAACAACCTGTTACTTTTACTGAGAATATGCCTTTAATTGTCTGATCAATTCACCTGCTATGCTATTTAAGCCTCCTCCCCCCTCTTCACTTTGCTTGTTATTGTTTTCCACTAACCATAGTGTGATTCAAACTGAGCTCTAGTATTTTGTTACCTCCTTGGATTTCATCCTAATATCTACCATTCCGGATTCACCAACTCCTCCTGCTGAAACCAGCCTACATCTCTTGTTACCGGATTGACACTTTTTCCAGCCGTTGCTGTCAGCTTACTCCATTCAGCCGAATCTTCCGCCCTGCATCGTGGAGCTGTGACGTCACACGCCAACTGCAACCGCTTCTCCGATTCAAGTTGTGAGATTTCTCTTCAGCTTTCTAAAAACTTTGTTTTACCTTCCAGGTACAGTCTGTAACCGCATACCTTTTTTCAAGCTACTACCTTTGATACAATATCTGCTACGCATATTTACTCATAATTCCTGATATATTGTGGCAGAGTTCTATTTTGACAGAGTAGCTATTTTTTGTGTTAACACTGTTTCATTTTTTCTCTGGTTATAGACACGGTTTTTCTGTTGTTCCTCCAGTATTCATTTACTCGAGACAGCTATAGAAATATCTAATGCTATTTATCCATATAACAAATTGCTAAGTTTACACTCGGATTCTGACATTACTTCTTTTAGTAATCCATGTTATTATCCAGTTTAAACCTTGCTACAAATCCTATGATCTCAGCAGTTGTGATTCATCTAAATTATTTCATACTACAACATAGTATCTTTGACATTACACCCGCAAAGGGCCCTGTTCAGGGCTGGTAAGGTAAAAGAGCTTTGAACTTTAGTTATTTAGAATAGGGTAGGGCATTTTTTTTATTTTGGGGGGCTTTGTTATTTTATTAGGGGGCTTAGAGTAGGTGTAATTAGTTTAAAATTGTTGTAATATTTTTCTTATGTTTGTAAATATTTTTTTATTTTTTGTAACTTAGTTCTTTTTTATTTTTTGTACTTTAGCAAGTTTATTTAATTGTATTTATTTGTAGGAATTGTATTTAATTAATTTATTGATAGTGTAGTGTTAGGTTAATTGTAGGTAATTGTAGGTAGTTTATTTAATTAATTTATTGATAGCATAGTGTTAGGTTTAATTGTAACTTAGGTTAGGATTTCTTTTACAGGTAAATTTGTAATTATTTTAACTATTTTAGCTATTAAATAGTTCTTAACTATTTAATAGCTATTGTACCTGGTTAAAATAAATACAAAGTTACCTGTAAAATAAATATTAATCCTAAAATAGCTATAATATAATTATAATTTATATTGTAGCTATATTAGGATTTATTTTACAGGTAAGTATTTAGCTTTAAATAGGAATTTATTTAATAAGAGATAATTAATTTCGTTAGATTTAAATTATATTTAATTTAGGGGGGTGTTAGTGTTAGGGTTAGACTTAGCTTTAGGGGTTAATACATTTATTAGAATAGCGGCGAGATTGGGTCGGCAGATTAGGGGTTAATAATTGAAGTTAGGTGTCGACGATGTTAGGGAGGGCAGATTAGGGGTTAATACTATTTATTATAGGGTTAGTGAGGCGGATTAGGGGTTAATAACTTTATTATAATAGCGGTGCGGTCCGGTCGGCAGATTAGGGGTTAATAAGTGTAGGCAGGTGGAGGCGACGTTGTGGGGGGCAGATTATGGGTTAATAAATATAATATAGGGGTCGGCGATGTTAGGGCAGCAGATTAGGGGTACATGGGGATAATGTAAGTAGCGGCGGTTTACGGAGCGGCAGATTAGGGGTTAATAATAATATGCAGGGGTCAGCGATAGCTGGGGTGGCAGATTAGGGGTTAATAAGTGTAAGGCTAGGGGTGTTTAGACTCGGGGTACATGTTAGGGTGTTAGGTGCAGACGTAGAAGTGTTTCCCCATAGCAAACAATGGGGCTGCGTTAAGAGCTGAACGCTGCTTTTTTGCAGGTGTTAGGTTTTTTTTCAGCTCAAACAGCCCCATTGTTTCCTATGGGGGAATTGTGCACGAGCACATTTTTGAGGCTGGCCGCTTGCGTAAGCAACTCTGGTATCGAGAGTTGAAGCTGCGTTAAAAATGCTCTACGCTTCTTTTTTGGAGCCTAACGCAGCCTTTTTGTGGACTCTCAATACCAGAGTTATTTTTATGGTGCGGCCAGAAAAAAGCCGGCGTTAGTTTTTCCGGTCGTTACCGACAAAACTCCAAATCTAGCCGTTTGTGTTTAAAGCGCCATTTTGAAACCTAGGTATTGTAAACGGATTGGTACAGAGCAAAGGATACCCACGGAGTGGGTTTGGAAAACAATTAAATTTGCAGACAAGATTTCTGATATACGAGATATGTTAATGAAATGCTATTGATAAAAAGCGTATTTGGGGTAGTTAGTTAGTAACAGGCATAGAAAATATTTACTTACAGTGGCCCTTTAACTTTACCACTGTGGTGTCCCTGTTAAAATTTTTGATTTACACCATTGGACATCTGCCATTACGGTTCCTTCCTGCACATTACCCACATTGTTTGCAGCTTCCAGCAGCCAATTTACCTGGATCCCAACAGCTAACAAAGATCACTTAGACGGAACCTATGGAGGTTTCCATTGTCACATGCGTGACCAGTGAGCTGATCACTGCAAGCTTCAGCCTGCCTGTTTGCACATCGTACTTATGAGTGCCACCACAATTGTGAGTTTGATTCTAATTCACATTTTCCATTTTATCACAGAGTTCACTATGAGGCGCTCCTTGTTTCTGCTCGAATTTGGTATATAAGATGATATTTCGAAATAAAAAGGAAATTCAAGAGAAGGAAAATAGCATGACAGTAAATAAGTGATTTTAATTTCTGCTGTATCTGATTCATGACAGTTTAATGTTAGGTAGACTATCCCTTTGATCTATCATCTTAAGATTATATTGAATCAAACATCAATTCGAATTTTAAAATCATTGTCTAAATTATTACACTGTGTATCCTAATGTCAGCATCAATGTTTAACTTTAATACTAATTTCACATATACATATTTTCAAAGTATAATACACAATGTAACAAATGGCACTTACAAGTTCTGATGAGTGATCAATGACACAAGTAATGAGCAATTTGATTCATTAGTGATAGTAGAAAATGTATATTTAAATCAGATTGACTGATGTCATAAATCATGTGATTATGCATTTCCCAATCAAAAGTGGTGGGAAATTTAACTAGTTTGTGGGTTGTTTTTGAGTATTGCATCAAATTTGGTGCAACTGGAGTCGAATGTGACGGCAGAGAATCAGTATTCCGCTCGAATAACATAAGCTTCAATCTGCGTCGGATTGATATTGCGGGAGCGTATATTACGTCACACATTTCAACATTTGACGATCTTGATGCTTTGTTAACTACGGCAGATCAAATCTGCATCAAATTTGACGTGGACTTCCAGCACATAATTTATTATTATTATTATCGGTTATTTGTAGAGCGCCAACAGATTCCGCAGCGCTATAAACAAAGGGGAGTACTAAAAGACAATTAAGGGGATCAAATGGGTAGAGGGCCCTGCCAAGAGTTGCACAGTTGTAATCCACTCTTAAGAAGGTGATCTACAAACAGCTGGACTCTTAGTCTTACATGCTAAGGGGGTTCAGGGGATAGCAATGGAGGAGTGGAACTGGTATAAAGTAAGGTTAGCATAGGTTGTATGCATCCTTGAATTATCAGTTGAAACTTTGATAAATTGGTCCTTATGTGTCTAGCCACCAATCACCAATCAATGTGTGCATATATGCCTTTCAACAAAGGATACCAAAAGAACAAGGTGCATTTGATAACAGAAGTGGATTTGAAAGTGTGTTAAATTCAAGTGCTCTATCTGAACCATTAAAGTTTAATTTTTTACTTTTCTGTCCCTTTAAAACTCTCTATTTTCCTTCTAAAATCAACCCTGTAGTGGCACACCATCACAGCACCTCACAAAACTGCAGATATAGTAAAAGGGATAATAAATTCAAAATTAAGCTTTCATGATTCAGATCATGCATGCAATTTTTAACAACTTTCCAATTTACTTCTATTATCTTATTTGCAGTAGTGCATTGATGCTGCTTAAATAAAGAATATCAAGACAATGAAAAAAAAAACTGATAATAGAAGTCAATTGGAAAGTTATTTTAATATTGTATGCTCTATCTGAATCATAAAAGAAAAACCTTGGGTTTCATGTCCCTTTAATGACAGGAACGTTCACTAATGTAACGTGAAAAATATAGGTGAACTAAAGCTCAATGAATTTCGAACATGAGTGTGCCTTTACAGTGAGGTCCCTTGTCTATGGTTGGCCATAAATCTAGGCTTATATGCATTACCAGTAAGTAAAGTGATGTTTTATTGCCATTCAGGTTCACAATGAAGTACTCTATAATGACGTGACTCAAAGGCAGAGCCCTCTACCCTTTATGATTTATTGCTTGATTACTGTACTCCACAACTGTATAGTTCATGTTACAGCACAGTGTATTATGTTGGCACTTTAAAAATAAACAATATTAGTAATAATAATAATTATTTATGTGGGAACAGAAAAAAGACAATTTTGATAGTTAATGCCCAGCTGCTGTGTTGGCTGTAGTACAGGAAAACATTTTTTATATATTGATTTCACATTCAGTATTGGTCTATCTTCATAAACATTGTATTGATTTTTAATGTTTACGGTCTGTGTTGAACCATATTTATTTAAAAAAAATAGGCTCATATTATTTATATATGATGGTTTACTTAGTTCTCTGATGCTTTAGGCAATGGGGAATCTGCTGCCTCTTAACCATCTCGTCCCCAGCAAGTTTACCTTATATTTGCTATGAACAAACAAAGATGTATACCCTTTTAATAACAAGGCTACCAGTAATTGCAGATATCACTGCTTGTAATCCAGCTGGGATATGTAATCCTGAACAAAAACATAGACATAAACGGGCCGATTTTTCAAGTCGTCAACCGCAAATAAGCTGGAATTCCGCAGTGTAATTGTGGCAAGCTTGATTCTCCTTATTTATCAAAGCCTACAGAACGGCAAATGTAGAATTTTGTGACGTAACATACGATCCGCCGGTTTCCGTCCGACACAGATCTATTCTTACGTCACTACAGATGTTCCGAATGCAAATTCGGCACTATCTGACTACTTTAGCAAGTTCAACAGATATAGCGATGTCCATAAAAGCACCAAGCAGGAGAAGAGATATTAGTATAAAACGTCCATTTTGTTGTATAAAGTTTAAAAGAACAAAGGGCACAGCACACAGAGCTGCTGCTGACGCGTTTCCTGCCTAGCGGCACTTCCTCAGAGCCAAAGTGCCCTTTGTTCTTTTAAACGTTATACAATAAAATGGACATTTTATACTAATATCTCTTCTCCTGCTTGGTGCTTTTATGGACATCACTATATCTGTTGTTTTTGCATCAAAGTATTGCTCTTGAGGGGTAGTGGAGAGCCCCAGCGAGTCCTGCATCGCAGCCTATGCCTGATATTGGGAGTCGGCATTTTGCACTCAGGTGATACACACACCCCCCTCTGAGAGCCCCAGCGTCAAGCGCTTTTTCGGACTGGTGAGTGAGTGATTGCACTAAGGATCATGCTGTGCGTGTAAAGTCCTTACGAAACTACCATAGAAGAGGATTAACTTGACAGAGGTGGGGTAAGTCACTGTTTGTGCACATCACTGAATAAAGTCACTTATTGGGAAATGTATGACTTTGTGACGTCCGCAATGTGTGGAGCTCAGGGTGAGCTGTAAGTCACTAATGTCTATACAATTTTTATA
Source organism: Bombina bombina (assembly GCF_027579735.1). NCBI lineage: Eukaryota > Metazoa > Chordata > Amphibia > Anura > Bombinatoridae > Bombina > Bombina bombina. Next base: position 164,706,058 of record NC_069499.1, on the reverse strand, counting down.
TTAGTGTGAAGCTACACGTGAATATCTCTGTATGACAAATATTGGTGTTATTACTTTAGCAAGTTATCAAATAACTACCAGGTACGCTCGCCACTATTCCGGCCCAGCGTACCTGGTTTTCATGTTGCAATCAGCCAATAGGATTGAGCTGGCATTCTATTGGCTGATTGGAGCAGCCAATAGAATTGCAAGCTCAATCCTATTGGCTGATTGGATCAGCCAATATGATTGAAGTTCAATCCTATTGGCTGATTGCAACAGCCAATAGGATTTTTCAACCTTAATTCCGATTGGCTGATAGAATTTTATCAGTCAATCGGAATCTAAGGGTCGCCATCTTCATTCCGAAGAAGCCGTCGATTGAAGAGGATGCTCTGCGTCGGATGTTTTGAAGATGGAGCCGCTCCGCACCGGATCGATGAAGATAGAAGATGCCGTCTGGGTGAAGACTTCTGCGGGCTTGGATAAAGACTTCGACCTCTTGGATGAACACTTCTGCCGGCTTCTTAGAGGACAGATGTCGGATATTCAAAACTGTAAGTGAATCTTCTGGGGTTAGTGTTAAGATTTTTTAAGGGTGTATTGGGTGGGTTTTATTCTTAGGTTAGGGTTTGGGCTGCAATAGAGCTAAATGCCCTTTTAAGGGCAATGCCCATCCAAATGCCCTTTTCAGGGCAATGGGGAGCTTAGGTTTTTTTAGATTAGGATTTTATTTGGGGGGTTGGTAGTGTGGGTGGTGGGTTTTACTGTTGGGGGTATTTGTATTTTTTATTTACAGGTAAAAGAGCTGATTTCTTTGGGGCAATGCCCCGCAAAAGGCCCTTTTAAGAGCTATTTGTAGTTTATTGTAGGTTAGGGGTTGTTTTTAATTTGGGGGGCTTTTTTATTTTCATAGGGCCCTTAGATTAGGTGTAATTAGTTTAAATCTTTGATAATTTATTTTTTATTTTTTGTAACTTAGTGTTTATTTTTCTGTGTAACTTAGAGTTTGTTATTTTTTGTAACTTAGTTGTTAGTTTTTTGTAACTTAGTAATTTTTTAGTGTAGAGTTTAATTATTTGAGTAGGGTTAGGTGTTTAAATATATAATATAGTTAATTTAATTTGTAGTTTAATGTAATTTTAGTATAAAAGTTAGGGTAGATTAATTATTAATTTAATATAGTTTAATTATAATTTTAGTATAAAATTTAGGGTAGATTAATTATTAATTTAATATAGTTTATTGTAATTTTAGTATAAAAGTTAGGGTAGATTAATTATTAATTTAATATAGTTTATTGTAATTTTAGTATAAAAGTTAGGGTAGATTCATTATTAATTTAATATAGTTTAATGTAATTTTAAAGGTAAGTTTAAATTTATTATAAGATAGGGATGAGTTAATATTTAATATAAAGTTAGCGGGTTGTTAGGTTTAGGGGTTAATAGGTTAATTTAGTTTATGGCGATGTGGGGGGCTGGCGGTTTAGGGGTTAATAACTTTATTTAGTTGCGGTGGGCTCCAGGAGTGGCGGGATAGGGGTTAATAACATAATGTAGGTGGCGGTGGCCTCCGGGAGCGGAGGGATAGGGGTTAATACATTTATTAGAGTTGCGGCGGTTTAGGGGTTATATATATATAATATTTAGTTGCGGTGGGGTCCGGGAGCGGCGGAATAGGGGTTAATACATTTATTTAGTGGCGGTGGGCTCAGGGAGGGGCGGGATAGGGGTTAAACATTTTAGTATACTGTATTGGCGGTGCTTAGTGACAGTATACAAATAAAGCTGGGAAAAAGCCGAATAGCAGCGAGATCGATGACTGTTAGTTAACAACAGTCCACTGCTCATCGCCCCGTACTTGGTGCGCGGCTTTTTGACAGCTTTTTTGTTAAATATGGAGAGTGTATTCAGGTCCGCAGCCGCGATGTTAGGCCATGTCAGGTGAGCATATTGGTGCCGGCGAATGCAGCACAGTTGACGGCTTGATAAATAGGCTTCAAGGTCTCAAGATAGATTGGCTGCAAATAGGGCCATTAGTGTCCACAAACGCTGTGTGTCTCCTGCACAATCACCATATTCCAAGGCAGTCAGTCTAACCCCGGTCCACAGAATGTGAGATAATCTGCCAAATAACATATAAAAGTGCGCTGCTCACCTCTCCTATTCAGGGTAGACTGCAGCGAGTGGTGACCTCCATGCGAACCTTTTCTTAGCTGAGCCGTACTCCTCCAGACTCTACCCGGTATCAGGCAAAATTAGACCAACTTCAAGAATGCAAAACCGGAGAGTCAGTCTTTTAAAAATCCAATGTGTTTATAGCTTCAGCATTTAAAATTGCTAAACAGCGTTCCCATACTTCACACTGATCACAAACACATCCGGATTGTGCCGGCAGCGTAATAGTCACAGACCAGCTAACTAGCAATAGCAAAAAGGACAACATTTATACTTACCTGATAAATTTATTTATTTCATGATGGTTAGAGTCCATGAAAAAAAAGACAAATTACTAGCTACCTTAAAAATCTGATCAATAGAAGCATTATTATGCAAGGCCCAAGAACTAGCAACAGCTCTAGAGGATTGAGCAGTAATGTGCTCAAGGGTGAGTTTTCCCCACAACTAAATAAACCTTGTGAATTAAGGTTTTAAGCCAAGCTGCTAAAGTAACAGCCATAGCTTGTCAGGCCCAGAAACTTTAACAAAAAGAGAAGTTTGAAATATTTTATGGCTTACACATAATATTTAAGAGCTCTTACAACATCCAGGTTGTGAAGAAGATGCTCCTTAGAATTGGAGCTGGGCAAAAAGAAGGAACCACAATTTCCTGCATGATATTTTCTGTATTTGCCACCTTAGGAAGAAAAGAATAGCTAGACAAAAGGTGGAAGTCCAAACCATACATTTGCTCAATAGGAGGAGTTTAAAGAACCTTTAAAACCAGATTCAGATTCCAAAGAGGAGAAACTGGACGAATAACTGATTTTAGTCTAATCATAACCAAAACAAAGACTTGAAAGTCAGAAATTTTTAACAATCTTCTTATGAAACAAAATAGAAAGAGCAGAAATCTCACCTTTCAAATAACTGGCTGATAAACCTTTATCTAAGCCTTCCTGCAGGAACTCAAGAAATCTAGGAATTCTAAAAGAACTCCAACAGTAATTTTGGTGAGAACACCACACAAAAAGGTTTTCCAGACCTTATGATAAATATATCTGGTAACAGGTTTCCTAGTCTGAATGAAGGTATTAATAACCCTGTGAGAAAAATCGCTCTGCGTCAGGATTAAGCGTTCAATTGTCATGCTGTCAAATTCAGAGATTTGAGATCTTGATAAAAGAAAGGGCCTTGAAAGAGCAGACCCTTTCTTAGAGGAAGCATCCAAGGTAGGCACTAGGACATCTGCACCATATCTGCGAACCCTCTGAGGCCATGCTGTATAGTAACACAAATGGAGGAAATATGTAAATCAAGTTGAATGAACAAGGAACCTAGGATGTCTATCAGACTTACACAAGGGTCCGAGACCTGTCATAATACTGAGGCAGTTTGTTATTCAAATGGAAGGCCATGAAATCAATCTCCGGCAGACCCCAATGCCTCACAATTTGATCAAACACTTCCTGATTCAGAGATCATTCCCCTGGGTGAAGGGACTGATGACTTAGAAAATCTTCCTCCCAATTGTCCACAACTGGAATTTGGAGTGCAGAAATCATGCAATGATAGTGTTTTGCCAACCTAATGATGGGGACACTTCCCTAATCGCTAAAGAACTGTAAGTTTCTATCTACTGATTGTAATAAGTCACTGCCGTGACATTTTCTAATGGAATTTCAGAAAATATTTGTGTCTTAGGTTGGGCCAACTCTGGAGAGCCCTGAAGATTGCACAGAGTTCCCAAACATTTATTGGTAACCTTGCCTTGCGCTCCCTGGCACCCTCAGACTGTACCCCAACCTAGCAGGCATGCATTTGTGGAAATTACAACCTACATTGGATGAAGAAAAAAGGCTCCCTGAACCAGGGACTGGTGAGATTGCCAACAATTAAAGAATTATGCCTTATCCTGTGATCTAATTGAATCCTCTGGGACAGATCTTCTTGGTCCCCATTCCATTGATGCAGCAATTGGAGGGCCCGAAGATTAAACCTGGCAAATGGAACTGCATCTGATGAAGGAAGGAAGAGGATTCAGCTGCCGAAGAGTACAGGCCTGTTGCAGCTTTAGTCTGTGCTGATCTGTCAGAGACAAGGACATTGTTACGGAATTGATTATGTACCCCAGAAAAGACACACGAGACTGACGAGTTAACAAACTCTTTGGAAGATTTATTTTCAACCATGATAGTGAAGAACCTTATGAGTGTGAGACATAGGCAGAGGAAAAGAAGAAACCTGAACCGGGATGCCGTTCAAGTAAGGAACCACATAAATTTATTGAACTCAAACTAAAGACAACAGAGCTCCCAGTACTTTTGTAAAAACTTTGGTAGCTGTAGCCAGACCAAAAGGGAGGGCCACAAACTGATAATGCTGGTGTAGGAAAGCAAATCTCAGGAACTTGACATGATCCATGTGAATAGGGATATTCAAAAAGGCATCTTTTAAGTCTATGGTAGACATAAACTGACCGTCTTGGACTTAAAGGGACATTAAACCCAAAAATTTTCTTTCATTATTCAGATAGAGAATACAATTTTAAAAAAGCGTTCAATTTACTTCTATTATCAAAATGTATTTGTTCTCATGTTATTCTTTGTTGAAAGGATACCTAGGTAGGTAGCGTGCACATGCCTGAAGTACTACATGACAGGAAATAGTACTGCCATCTAGTGCTCCTGCTAATGTATAACATTCTTGCAAAACTGTTGCCATATAGTGCTGTAGACACGTGCACACTTATGAGCTTACATCCCAGCTTTTCAACAAAGGATAACAAGAAAACGAAGAAAATTTGATAAGAGAAGTAAATAGTAAAGTTGTTTAAAATTGTATGTTTTATCTGAATCATGAAAGAAAAAAAATAGGTTTTATGTCCCTTTAAGGAAGCAAAGTTCGAATTGTCTCTTTCTTGAAAGTCTGAACTTTCAGGAATTTGCTCAAAATATTAAGACAAAACAGGCTTCTTTTGTTTTATAAAGAGATTTGAATAAAACTCCAGGTTTAATTCTGGAGTTGGAAGTCGATTGATCACCCCCATTAGTTCCAAATCTCTTACACAAGCCAAAAAAGCTTGGGCCTTTAAACAATCTTAAGGCAATCGAGACAGGAAAAATCTTCCCGGAGGATGCCTTGAATGAAATCTTATTCTTTACCTCTGGGAAATTATTTGTAATATCCAAGGATCCTGAACAGATGTCTCCCAAACCTCCTGAAAGAGACTCAGTCTGCCCCCAATAAGAGACTGGTTTGCTATGGGGGCCGCACCTTCATGCGGTCTTAGGCGCTGGGGCAGACTTCTTGGATGATTTAGAGAAGTCATGTCTCTGAGCATAGGAGGCATCTTTCTTAAACTTAGATTGATGAAATGTGTGAAAATGCCCTGCAGATCTAGGCTTATCCTTAGATTTTTTATCCTGTGGAAGAAAAGCTCCCTTGCCCCATATAACTGTTGCAATAATAGCATCCAGTCCAGAGCCAAACATAAATTTACCCTAGGAAGGGAGAGAAATCAGTCTGTGTTTAGAAACCATATCAGCAGACCAAGACTTATGTCACAAAGCTCACCTAGCTAAAACAGCTAAAGCAGAAATCTTAGCATTGATGCAAATCTTTGTCACTGCTGCATCACAAATAAAGGAATTTGCGGTTCTCAGTAGACTAACATGATCCTGTATCTCATGCAGAGTGGTTTCTTCTAAAAAATGTAAACATCCTGTAACAATGCACGAATATGCTCAAGCCTGAAATTAAAGGACACACCCTCTGCCACAGAGGATCCTGAGATTTAGAGAAACTATTCTCAGAAAGAGAATCACCAGAATGAGAAACCACTCTATAATAAATTGGTAACTTAGATTGGCCACTCCTAAGGGAAATATAATCCTTACATTTTAGATGAACTATCCTAGGAGCAGCTTTGATAAGGTATAAACCCTTGCCCTAAAGTGCAATAAAACCATGTTAAGGATTAGCAATAGTCTTAGCACCTGAGGTACAAAGCTGAACAGTGGGCACACCTGAGAATCCTTACAAAGCAAATACAAACGGTCTCCTGTTTCTCCATAGTATCAATAAGTAATTATCTTAAAGGGACACTCAGGTTATATTAAATTTTCATGATTCGGATACAGCATGTCATTTTAACCCCTTAACGACCGAGGACGTGCAGGGTACGTCCTCTAAAAAAATACCCTTAACGACCAAGGACGTACCCTGCACGTCCTCGGTGTGGAAAGCAGCTGGAAGCGATCCTGCTCGCTTCCAGCTGCTTTCCGGTTATTGCAGTGATGCCTCGATATCGAGGCATCCTGCAATAACCCTTAGTAGCCATCCGATGCAGAGAGGGCCACTGTGTGGCCCTCTCTGCACCGGATATCTATGGCTTCCATCGTTGGTGGGTGGGAGCGTGTGTGGGAGGCGGGTGGCGGCCATCGATGGCCCAGATGATGTGGAGGGGGGCGGGATCGTGGGCGGGGATGCCCGGACACGCGCACGGACGCGCGCACATGCACAGGGAGGCGGGGGCGGGCGAGTGCACGGGGAGGGAGTGGGAGGGAACCGCTACACTGCAGAAAATAATATAAGTAAAAATTTTAAAAAAAGGGAAAAAAAAGGTCATCAGTGAATGTTGGGTGCTCTGTGGAGGGAGGGAAGCTACACTACAGAAAAAAACGGGTGAAAAAAAAAAATAAAACCATTTTTTTTCTGCAAACTGGGGGGAGGGTTAGAGAGCTGTTGGGGGGGGGTATGGGGAGATTCTACAAAGCAGCATATGTAAATATGCCCCCCAAAAAAAAGAAAAGAAAAAAAGAAACCTTTTATTTTAGTACTGGCAGACTTTCTGCCAGTACTTAAGATGGCGGGGACAATTGTGGGGTGGGGGAGGGAAGGAAGCTGTTTGGGAGGGATCAGGGGGTGTGATGTGTCAGGTGGGAGGCTGATCTCTACTCTAAAGCTAAAATTAACCCTGCAAGCTCCCTACAAACTACCTAATTAACCCCTTCACTGCTAACCATAATACACGTGTGATGCGCAGCAGCATTTAGCGGCCTTCTAATTACCAAAAAGCAACGCCAAAGTCATATATGTCTGCTATTTCTGAACAAAGGGGATCCCAGAGAAGCATTTACAACCATTTGTGCCATAATTGCACAAGCTGTTTGTAAATAATTTCAGTGAGAAACCTAAAATTGTGAAAAAATTAAAGTTTTTTTATTTGATCGCATTTGCCGGTGAAATGGTGGCATGAAATATACCAAAATGGGCCTAGATCAATACTTGGGGTTCTCTACTACACTACACTAAAGCTAAAATTAACCCTAAAAGTTCCCTACATGCTCCCTAATTAACCCCTTCACTGCTGGGCATAATACACGTGTGGTGCGCAGTGGCATTTAGCAGTCTTCTGATTACCAAAAAGCAAAGCCAAAGCCATATATCTCTGCTCTTTATGAACAAAGGGGATCCAAGAGAAGCATTTACAACCATTTATTTCATAATTGCATAAGTTGTTTGTAAATAATTTCAGTGAGAAACCTAAAGTTTTTGAAAAAATTTGTGAGAAAGTGAACAATTTTTTTTATTTGATCGCATTTGGTGGTGAAATGGTGGCATGAAATATACTAAAATTGGCCTAGATCAATACTTTGGGATGTCTTCTAAAAAAAAATATATACATGTCAATGGATATTCAGGGATTCCTGAAAGATATCAGTGTCCCAACGTAACTAGCGCTAATTTTGAAAAAAAAGTGGTTTGGAAATAGCAAAGTGCTACTTGTATTTATGGCCCTATAACTTGCAAAAAAAGCAAAGAACATGTTAACATTGAGTATTTCTAAACTCAGGACAAAATTTAGAAACTATTTAGCATGGGTGTTTTTTGGTGGTTGTAGATGTGTAACAGATTTTGGGGGTCAAAGTTAGAAAATGTGTGTTTTTTTCCATTTTTTCCTCATATTTTATAATTTTTTTATAGTAAATTATAAGATATGATGAAAATAAGGGTATCTTTAGAAAGTCTATTTAATGGCGAGAAAAACGGTATATAATATGTGTGGGTAGAGTAAATGAGTAAGAGGAAAATTACAGCTAAACACAAGCACAGCAAAAATGTAAAAATAGCCTTGGTCCCAAACGGACAGAAAATGGAAAAGTGCTGTGGTCATTAAGGGGTTAAACAACTTTCCAATTTACTTCCATTAAAAAAAATGTGCACAGTCTTTTATATTTACAATTTGTGAGTCACCAGATCCTACTGAGCATGTGCAAGAATTCACAGACTATACGTATATGCATTTGTGATTGGCTGATTGCTATCACATGGTATAAGGGGAGTGGAAATATACATAACTTTGAAATTTGTTCTAAAAAATCTACTACTCATTCGAAGTTCAGACTAAGTGCTATTGCATTGTCTTGTTAGCTTGCATTTGTTGATTATGCAAATCTAATGTGTTGACTGGTCCTTTAAGTATCAGAGATAAACAGAAGCAAAGAAGCAGTATACAGTACAGAAATATTTAATCCCCAAAGGGAAGAAAAAAGGCACAAATAAGCTCTGAAAAACAGTAAAAACAGTAAAAAAAATGCATAGCAAACAACACAGCACTTAAAGGGTTAAATAAAGCCCAGCTCTGATCAGAGACCCTTACCACCTCCACCTGTACAGGGAACCTTAGGGTGTGTTAAAAAGCTCACTAAACTGATAGTGCTCACTTTTTGATATACTTGGATTATCATCTGATGGTAAAGGATTTGTCAGTTTTTTCACCCTAATACTGTGTGGATGGAACTGTCCTTTGGTGTGCATGTTTGTTACAGTTAGTAAAAAGCACTTATATTTTCATTTAAATGTAGCACTCATTTAAGGGCTATATTATAAGTGGAGCGCTAATTTATCGCTTGTCTGTAAATAGGCAACTTTACCCGTTTATGGGTGCACGATAAATAACCAGTCATTACAAGTGGCTGGTTATTGCCATCACGATTTGTGGTAGTAATTAGCGCTCCAAAAATTAACCAGAGATCAGATCTCTGGTTAATTGTCAAATTATCCCCTAATTACCCCCAAAATAAAGTATATCGTATTTTTTATTTTTTTATTTAAAAAAAAATAAGCTTTTTTTTTTTAATTAAAAAAATGCACAAAGCAGAACGAGATGGTACAACGTTTTGAGAGGTGGGGTTACTCTAGATATTAATTAGAACATGCATTATATGAAACACAGCCATCTGATGTAAGTGGAAGATTGGGGGATTTTTCTATCATTAAGAGAATTATTTTTTTTTTAAAATCTATATCCCCAGATTAGTGAATTTCAGGAATTGCCCCTTGTAGAATATCATTGGTGTGTTACCATTGGACAAAAGATTAGTGAAATCTAATGTTGGCAGCCCACAAGAGGGATGAGATTATTTCAACCCCATACTCTTCCATGTTTAAATTGTTGTCAATACAACAGCATTATTAAAGGGGACACAATCAGTTATACATACGGCAGGAAATGTAAAATTAGGGGATATCATACATGCACATCTTGTAACATCATTTATGCTTTAAAATGCCCTTTTGGCTTGTTATACATAGGACAGACCACCCAGAATGTTACAGACTGCATAGTCCAACATAAATGAAATATTAGGAGTTCCAAAATACGAAATCTCCTGGTGCCTGCACATGTTGAAGAAAAAAGAACATCAGTCTAACCTAATCAGTCTAACTAAGATTGGATTAGACATTTAAATACATTATGTCCATATGGATTAAATAGGGATTATGATTTAACCCCTTTAATGTAAATTGATGTAGCTTGTGTGTTCTCTCTGTATGTTTACATTGATATGGTTTCAATACACCTGGGGTATTGGTGGGGTGCATTACCAAGGTATGATTGGACATGTTGTGATGGTTTGTTGTATATAATACTGTTAATGGCAATATGTGACAGCTTCATAAACGGTGCTCTTTTATATGTATTTAATAAAGCAGTAAACAAGTCTTCTGCCTGTGAACTGAGGTGCGCAGCATCAGCTTTTTGATATATTTGGATTTTCATCCGATGATAAAGGATTTGATGTTTATTGTACCCTAATTCTGTATGGATGGAACTGTACTATGGTGCGCATGTTTTTTACAATTAGTAAAAATCATGTGTACATGCTCATATTAATAACTGGTGGGCTTGTAAAGTGCAAGCACCTCCATCCACTGGGGTTACCCCAGCTGCAGCAACTTGTTCCAGAAGACAATCCCACCCTAAGCAGTGCAAGCACATTGCCAAGGATCTGAATTATTACAGCATCTGAAACCCAGGAGATTGGTGGACAAGTCCTGGGCAAGACAAGTTTGTGTGAGCCATCAGCACTGCACCCTTACCCCCCTCCCCCTGTATGGTCAACCCCTGTTCCAACATTCAGTGTTACCTATGTAAAGAATAACAGTAAATATTACATCGCCTGAATCCTGATACCATAATCACTTCTTCATAAATTAAATACAGGATGTACATTGTACCTCAGCCATGACATTGTGGGAGGCCCTGGTTAGGTGCCCCTCTTATAATGACCACATGACAAGTCTGCTTTGTACCAATAAAAATACAAACTATGTAAGTGAAGCAACTGTCCAGTCAGCACTGTGTTGATATCCAAAGTCGATATCCAAAGAGAGAGAATATCTTCGTAGTACAACATTGTTATACTATCTATCCACTTGATAACACAGTTGGGAAGATGGATACTGACATATACTAGAGCTTCACCAGCTCTGGTAATAGTGCACTTTTTAAATACACATACAGATGTTCAGTTGCTCTTCTTTAATCAACATTTTCTTGTAAAATAAAACACATTAAAACCACAAATAAAAAAAAACATAAACAAGGGTTAATAGACACTTGTAGTAAACTACAGAAAACTGAGACGAATGTTCATACATTTGGTATATGCTAATGAAAGCAGCTGAACAATCCATGCTCTCCCCTAGTCCTGCCTCTCCACTCTGTGATTCACCCTTCAATTACGACTTTTTCTTTAGGTAATACAATTTAGAAATAAAACATGGATAGTGTATGAGAGCCATAGAAACACCCCTTATAATTTGCTGCACCCTAAATCCTGCAGCCCTAAGCACAGGTCTAGTTGGCGTAGGCTGAAATATGCACCTGAATGTAATAAACAACCATCCTGATGTATCAGCAACAATATTAAATGGACTTTTGCCTCCTAATAGAGACATATCAGGACGAGTAAATATTAAACTTAACAATTGAGCCTTTTCTCATTTTTGGGCAGTAGGCAGCAGGATTTTAGGTTTCATGATGCCTTGCAGTTCTGCACTCCAAGGAGATAGAAATGGATTATAGCTGGTGCATGCTTTTCTGTGTGTCTTGCAGGAATAAAGGAATAGTTGACTGTGCAGTACATTTTTGAGAAACATACAGGGCTCAAACACAAGTGGTACGCGAAATATCGCTTGCGCACAAGCAATATTAGCGCTCCACTTTGTAATACCAGTGCATGCTAATATGTGCTGGTATTACAAGTTAAGCGCAATGGGAACGCAACCTCGCGTTCACATTGCTAGGAAGCATTGAGATCACAAGAGCACACTTCCATAGGCTCCAATGGGAACCTCGTTCTGATGCCGTCGGACGGCACACAACCTAAGTGCAGCGAAGGGGGGTAAATTATGCAGCGATTGCAGCATTTTTAATTATATATGTATATGATTACATACATATATATTTACTTGGAACACACAGTTCCCATAGACCACAATGTATAGACACTTTTCAGTGCCGTTTTTTTTCTAACACCCCACACCCGCCAACTTTATAGCAACAAAAATGCTTAGTGCAGTTGTTTTTTATTTTTAAAAAAATTCTACTTTTTTTAATAAAACTATAATGCCCTCTATTTTGAGGGCATTTGGGGCACTTTTAGAAAATTAACCAGAGATCTAATCTCTGGCTAATTTTCTGAGCACTAATTGCTAGCACAAGCTTGCAGTAGCAATAACCATCCACTTGTAATGTGGTGTAATGGTTATTTATCGCTCGCCCGCAAACGGGCAAATAATTTAGTGCTCCACTTGTAATCTAGCCCACATAGATAAATATAAGATTAAATGGGTGAATCAAGATGACCAGGGGGTTGTAGATTTTTTAGTCCCTATGACAGCACGAAACCTAAATATACCCCTGAATCTTGTGCAAATAATGTATGCATACAATTTGGCACAAGATATATACTTTTCTAAATATAATTTCTCCTGCTCCTACAAATATAAGAAAATGGTTACTTGTCAGAACCAGTAGTGCTATGATTTCTTTAATACTGCTCTCTGCTTGACAAGGAATTTGCAGTTGTCTCCATGTGCAGCATATTATTGGAAACCTTCTCTTTCTTCCAGCTGGTTAACAGAGCAAGACACATAGCAGGTGCTGTGCATGCTTTCTACTTAAACAGATCACCATCTGTCATCCGCAGCCTCACTGCATTTTATTAACAAATTAAATTGTGGTTTATATTCCAGAAGCTCAGCAAGTCACACTAGAAATACAGATTTACTGTATATAGCAGAATGGCTCCAAACAGAATGTTTCTTCCACTGATGTAATATCAAATGATGCAAATGTTTATCAGTATTGATGTTTAACTGTCCGGAGACATGCTTCTATTAAAGTATTTTTTATTTACCCTACACTTTCTGCAGTTGGAACATTATATTGCTTCATATAAGATCTTGTATGTGGTAAGCAAAGCATATCCATAAGGCTACAAGACAGCCTGTATCTTGCTCAGTAGGTTCTACTCCTGCAGATTTGTGATTTGGTATTATGTTGTTAAAGGAACAATGTATTCAGGCAAGTAGCTAAAAACATGTTAAAGGTACAGTGCTTAGTCAAATTGTTTTTATCTTAATGTGTTTCCAAGGACTTGTTATACCAGCTTCTTTAGGTTTATTTTATTTTTTGTATATAAAAAAGGATGTTTTTGTTGTTTGAATCCATAGCCCATTAAAATGGGTTGAGCTTGCTGAGGAATCAGTTCTCTTTATTTAACCTTTTAAAGCCGTTATGCCGTTCCATTCCGTCATAATTAGACTGGGCTTTAAAGCCGTTATGACGGAATGGAACGTCATAACTAACGGCTGTCCTGAAGCCTTCTGTGCTTCAGGGATTTAATCGCGGTCTGGAGGGCGTTCCTAGGATTGTAGGGACGCCCCCCAGATGCGATCCAATAATTGAAATCTCGCGATCGTATGCACGATCGCGTAGTTTCAATTTGTCTACATCGGAACAGTTGTTCCGATGTAGGCACTTTAACCCTGTCACGAAAGGGTTAATCACTTAATCACTTTATGTAAACACATATGTTTTTTTATATTAGCTCTGTCTATAAACCAAAGCCCAACACTTAGAGTAACAAATTAAATGTAATATTTTATAGCTTATCTCTCCTACCTCCCACTGGGTGTGTAATGCATTCTGCTGACCATGTTTTCACAGCTTTTCTATAGCCCATACTTAAGTGTAGAAACTTTCAGAATAGTTAGGGATGTCATAGGCAAAATCATCTTTTTCAAATACTGATATAAATGCAATGGAACTGTTCGTAAACACTTTAATACATTCCAGCTAGTAACATAGACAATTGGGAACAAATTAAAGGGGAGAAAAATTAAGCTAAAACTGTCCCTTTAATTATATTTTAAAGCTGGTGCAGGAACACCCTATAAATTGGGCTGAGTTCTATCTCTCTCCTACCTTCCAATGGAAGGAACATTTTGCAGCTATCTCTTGTCTAGAAAGCTTTTTATTTTTTTTAGCCATTACTGCACTACAGATATTTTCAATGTATGTGGCTGTTTCAACAAATGACAAAATAAAGGTAAAGTAGCTATTTTGTAAACAATTTAATATACTCCAGTAGGTGAAATGGATCATTTGAAATACATTAAAGAGAAGAATATAGATTCCTCCGCCCTTAAAGGTACAGTCTATATTAAAATAGTTATTGTTTAAAAATATAGATAATGCCTTTACTACCCATTCCCCAGCTTTGCACAACCAACATTGTTAGATTAATATACTTTATAACATTTAAACCTCTACATTTCTGCTGTTTCAAAGGCTCTATTGACAGTCTCTTAATCACATGCTTTTGTATTTGCTTTTCACAACAGGAGACTGCTAGTTCATGTGGGCCATATAGATCAAATTGTGTTCACGCCCAGGGAGTTATTTAAGAGTTAGCGCAACACAATGCTGAATGCAAGTCAATAGATAATAAATACAAAGTCATGTGATCAGGGGGCTGTCAGAGGATGCTTAGATACAAGGTAATCAAAGAGGTAAAAAGTATATTAATATGACTGTGTTGGTTGTGCAAAACTGGGGAATGGGTAATAAAGGGATTATTTATCTTTTAAAACAATAACAATTCTACTGTAGACTGCCCCATTAAGAATCCATTACATTGAATTAGTTTATAACTGTTTAAATGAAAATCCTTCTGCTTTTTAACATTTTGCACCCAGTTTATGTATATATTTGTGTGTGTACATATGTATTTATCAATTTATATGTGTATTTATGTATTTACAGAGAAATATATGCATATAAACACATAAATGCATATGTATATATATATATATATATATATATATATATATATATATATATATATATATATATATGTGTGTGTGTGCGTGTGTACATTGGAGCCCGTTGCAGTTTTAGTGCCTGGTTTTTAATAAACCTATTAAAAACAAGGGCACTTTAATTCATCAAAATTGACATTTCACTCCTTTTCTTCAAAAACTTTCCTTTTAACCCTGAAAGCCGCTCCAGTGATTCCCCCGGCTGTCGGAGGCCTCTTCTTACATCAGATATGACGAATCCGGCTTCCTCCAATCACAGCTTTCCCCCGGGGGATCATGGCCTGATGCAACGCCATGATTGGAGGAAGCCTGGATTTGTAATTTTGGCCCCACAAAGAGGACTTGCGACGGGGGCGGAGGAAGCGTTGAAGCGGCTGTCAGGATTAAAAGGTAAGTTTTTGAAGAAAAGGAGTGAAATGTCAATTTTGATGAATTAAAGTGTCCTTGTTTTTAATAGGATTATTAAAAACCGGGCACTAAAACTGCAACTGCAAAATTGACCTTCACTTTAAGTAAATAAAAACATGTAAAAACATATTTATGCAATATTTATTTTTAATAAAGTTTTTAACTATGTATTTATTGCAAATATTTTACATTCCTATGTTCTCCACATAGCAGAATATTTTTACCAAAAAAACATCAGATATATATATATCTAGAAATATTTATTTATGAAAAAATAGAACATATTGGAATGTGAAATATTCATATTTTCATGTCGGGTTAGCGCTCATGAGAATATGCAATCGGGTTTGCTCTTGAGTTGAGTATTAGGTTTTCTTCTCGATTGACTTCTATGGAGGAATAGGTTATCATTCTCTCGAGATACTAAGTTCAGCTTTTGCGCAAGTCAGTTAACATGCGTGCGAAAACAGTTTACTTTCAACTCATAATACGAGCATAACCCGGCGCTTGCAAACAGCTTACTTCTAGAGCAGTTAACACTTGAGCAGGAGAGTTAAATAGCACTCCACTTGTAATCTGGCCCATAATGATTATTATTATTATTAATAATAATGAAATACACAGATATATATTGAATCTGGCAGTGTTTGAAAAACTAACAAATCCTTTCTGAAACCCAAACGTCATAAGCATTTTCTACTGTATTCAGGGGCGTATTATGGCCTAGGCCAACACGGCCGGTACCTAGGGCAGCAGATTTGTGAGGGGCAGTACATCTGCCCTATACTCTCTCTAAAAGCAAGCACACAGTGAGCGATAAAGTACAGGCTTTTACAGAGAAGACAAGGCACGTGCACTGATTAAGGTCGCTCTTCACAGGCAGTGCTCCTTTAAACCGTTGCTTCATTTAGAGCTGCCAGCATTTTTGCAGTGTAAGCATTCTTGGTGAGAAACCTGCCCGGGGATATGCTTTCAAGGTGAGGCTGGGGGAGAAGACCTTGTGCTGATATGCTGCCTCCTCTTGTCAGCTGTGGTGGGTCTGCGAGCGCAGTGCTTATTGCGGGTCTTAGTAACTAACAGACTAGATGTGTCTGTGCACTGCTTAGATCAGCTTGTGTTGTCTAATCATAAACTCTCCGCTTTCTCTGCATTCATGAACCCACGGAGTAAATAGAAAAATGGACACTTAAAAAGTTTCATTACTTGAATGATGGTAATTACTGTATGTTGTTGCATGTAAAGGGCAGTGATTGTTTCAAAGTGTATTCTTCTTTCCCTCCCTTCTTCTCTTCCTTCTGTCCCTTTCTCCCTCCCTCAACTCCCTCCCTTGCTCCCTTCTTTCACTCCTTTCTTTCTCTACCTTCTTTCCCTCCACTCTTTTCTCATCTCCCTCCCTTCTTTCCTTTCTCTCTCTTTTCTCCCCTCCCCTTCTTTTCTCTCCCTTATCTCAGTGAGAAAATTGTATGAGATGCACGAAAACCTCAGGATTTAGCTAAGAAGGGGTTAATTCTGTGTAGCTTGAACTCAAAACAGTTATTTGTTTTTCAAGAAGAATTGTGACTTGTGTTTTCTTTGAAGTGCCAGGAGCCTCCTAAATAGCTCCACCAAATGTTATTGTGTATGCATTGAGTCATAAAGCCACTCAAGCTCTTAGTTTCAGAAATACACAGGATAGAGTTTATGGCTTAGGCTGTCAGTAGAATGCATGATGCAAAACAGGACCTCAGTCACAAAAAACTGACCAGGTTACTGAAAGGACATTGGTATATTATGTACATATGTGTGTGAAACTATTATGACATTAAATGAAGGGAAATCTGTCATATCTGGTGTCGAATTGATTCTCCCAATGAAACTAGGAGATTCCTGATAGGTTTATATGGAAGTGGAGTTACTTAGAAGAAATTATAATGGATTGTATAATTTCAGGCAAGAACTTAGTCTATTGAAGGTCATAAAGACAGGGGGTTTCTTAGCCCGCCCAGGAGGGTGTGGTCAGGCAATCTGATCTATGGAAAAGAGGTATTAGAATCTTTTTTCAGCTATAAGATTGTCATTCTTACAAGGGGAGCTGTTTTACAAGAGTAAGAATCCATCGCTTTCTGCCATTCCCCTGGCGCAGATCTTGAGACTAGGAAAGTATTCAATCTGTTTTTCTCCTCTTTTTATTTTAACCTGTTTGCGTGTGTAATTTTATTTGTAACAACTTTTTATTAATAATGCATTGTGCATAATATTTTTGGCATAATAAATAATTCCTTTATTAAGTTTGGCCTTTGTCTAATAATTGAACCACGTTACTGAAAGAGACTGGAATATTAGAACTGTATAAATTAGGTTATTTTCTGCTAAATTGTATTTAGAGAGTTAATGTGTAAAGTCTGGGTTTTTTCTTAGGATTTTCCCTTTAATAAATTTTAAGTTGTGGCAGTATTGGAGCTATAGGATTGTTGGTTTAGTGTGGGTGGCATTAAAAGGGAGTTTTGGGCATTTCTCTTACGTCTAGTACAGACTAGGGAGTATGGTTAACCCTTGCACCCACTAAACTGAATCACAAGCTTGCCTGGTGTGGCTAGATTGTGACCTATTGGTGACAGTAAAAGGGGGCTGATAACCCTTTCTGTGCCAAATAAGTGACTGGCGCAGGGTTGGATAACCTTGGTTCATCCCATTAACCCATTTTCTTTTGAATTGTTATGAAAAAAAAAAAAAAACATTTTACACACTGACCCAAAAAAAATTAAGGGGAAAAATGCCTAAAACATTTGGGTGGGGGGCAGAAGAAATTTGAGTGCCTAGGGCAGCACAAAACCTAAATACGCCACTGACTGTATTGCATACGGTTTATATTCAAGCATAAGGTTTAGCAGCACAGTACTGTTGCACCAATAAATGTTTTGCATATTATGTTTTGAAATAATACCGTGCAAGTGTCATTCCAAGGGACCAATTGATAATTAAATTTGCTTTTGTATGAAGTAGCAATCTGTGTTATATGCCCGTAAGGACTCATGCATGAAAGATGCCAAGAGAGCTAAATATTGATTGGTCTTGTTCAGATTTTCTTACTTGCCTCACAACATATTTTCATAGGGTTTCCTCAATTTAATGTCTATTCCAATTTACCCAAAAGTATATTTATTTTTCCATCAAAATGCTATGTTCAAATGTATTGCAGCTAGATTGACTATCAATATAAGCAGCTTGACTTCATATGCTTTTGTGCAAAATATTTTTTTATGTATTTGTTTCCCTTTAATATGAGTAATAAAAAATAGTTTCATGTTAATTTTATGGGAGGATACCTCATGATTAAAGACATATTAAAGCCATTACTCATTTTTTTGTGTTAATATGTGCATAGAACATATCAGCAATTAAACACTAAATTACAAAAGAACTGCATAAAAATAAATGTTTTATAAGCATTTCAATTGTTATTGTGCTAGCAAAATGTATACTGTTGCTGTTTAGGGACATATGCTTAAATAGCCTGAGTATCTTTATTTATTTGCTTTGCATTGGTCAATTAAAAGCAGATTTAACTTGATTAAACAATGAGGGATAGATTACAAGTGTAGCGTTAAATATCGCATGCGCGCAAGTGATATTAGCGCTCCACTTTGTAATACCAGTGCACGCAAATGTGCGCTGGTATTACAAGTGAGGTGCAATGCGAACGTAACCTCACAGAAGCATTGCAAGGAAGCATTGCACTCACGAGAGTGGGCTTCCATAGGCTCCAATGGGAGCCTTGTTCTAATGCCGTCAGACACGGAATGAGAACTAGCGCAACGAAGGGTGTAAGTCACACAGCAATAGGCAGCTATTTTAAATATATATATATATGTGTATGATTATATACATATATATTTATATGTTTATATGTGTATATGCACATATTCACAGCAAGTAGAAGAAGTGACAGATCCCAATGTAGATAGATAAAATTATGCTTTATTTAAACAAAATGTTTAAAAGTTGCGTTCAGGGGCAACAGTGAAGAAATACAAAAGTAAGACAGGCGAGACACCAAATGGCTTACATGTTTCGGCGCTTAGCCGTAATCATAGCCTGCACATATTAACACGTAAATATATATGTATATAAACATATACATATATATTTACTGGGAACACACAGTTCCCATAGTGCGTTTTTTTTCCAAACACCCCACAGCCGCCAACTTAAGCCCCTTTGTGCAGTTACTTTTTAAAAAAAAAAAAAAAAAATACTAATATATTTATTTTTAAATAAAGAATAACACACTTGTTTGGGGGCAATTGAGGGTCATTTAGAAAATTAACCAGAGATAGCAATAAACAACCACTTCTAAATTTGCCTGTTTGCGGGCGCGCAATAAATTAGTGCTCCACTTGTAATCTAGCCCTTAATTTGCAGAAAGTTGCAGTGTTTTGAAATCTGTAGGATGCACTCCAGCCTCTTGGGGGCAGTGTAAAAATAAAGGAAATTATTATTTACTATGCACGATTAACAATTTTATGGGACATTTCGAGGGACAATAAAGTAAACTAATCCTAAATATTGATCTTTTTAAAGGGCTAAATTGAATAGTATAGTAGGTGGTTCATCCAATTGCAAGCCATCGTGCCTATTCCATTGCCAGAAAGGGGAGATCAATTCCAGCAAACATTATTCTAGTAAATGTTATTACTGTGCTAGTGGGGCTTGTATCATGTCAACAATTAACAAATGTAGTCATTACAAGATGGAACAAGCACCTTAGGCTCTCTCAGCAAATTCTATATTTAAAATGCTGGTGCACAGTGCATATTTAAATACACTTTTGAAAAAGCTATAGCTTTTATTAGAAGTATTTTTGCTAATACATGTATATTACAAAAATGCTTCTATTCAAAACTGAAATGCATCCATGTGTATTCCAATTTTGGCTGGAATGTCCGTGTAATGTCCCTTTAATGTCCCAGTAAGGTGTCCTCCTTGTCCACCTGTTTATCTGGCTTTATTTTGTGTTTTTTACAATTTTTGCTTTCCTGGCATAGTTGAGTGTTTTTTTTTCTTTTGTTTCAGTGGTTCCTTTCTATTGCAAACTATTTTTCTCATATGAAAAATGTACATCATTTACTTTGTCAGGCAAAAATAAAATCCTTACGTCTTTATTTCAAGGACTTCAGTTAACAACCTGTATTTCTATACAGTATCTCCATATTATACAAAAAAGGATATATTTCAGAATGAGGAACTAGAGATCTTGATTGTTTATTTACAATAATTCCCATTCCAAAAATCTGTTACTATTTTTTATATATTTTCTTTGTATTACATACAACTGTTTCTAAAAGCAACACAAAATTTAAAAGAATGGCACATTATAGGCTAGTAAATAGAAATAATTTAGACACAGTTGACCATGTAAAGAATTAATAAAAACTGTGATATTGTTAAACAAAAACAAAAAACAAACAAAAATAAACAACCCTTTAATTCTTTTCCAAGAGTGGTTAAAAATATAAGTGTCAAATATGATCAGGGCAATAGCAAGCTGCTTATTAAAAAGTATTTTGACTCCAGTAGAAAGCTGAAAGAATGTTCATTTATTAAACATTTTGATTTAAATCTAATTATTCAGTTTATTTCAAGGCATCTGGGTCTACATTTAAAAATGAATTGAAAAAAACAAATATTTAAAAGGAAATTACCAATGAAAAGAAATTGGTATTATGATATAAATTATGCAGCAATTATTGAAAGGGACATAAACATTCAAAAATAATAGTATCTAATAATGTTTAGATCATTTTATTATTGCCCTATTGCATTTATATAACTGTGTTTTACCTTTGCAGGGGTTAAACACATAGTTAAAGTCAGCACCAAAGCTGCAATGCTCTGCAGAAAGCTCACTGAACACAGCTGGTGAGCCAATAACAAGTTACATGTGTATGTATCCACCACTCAACCCTAGCTTTCACTAGTGCATTACTTTTCCTGGCCTACCTAGGTATGCTTTTCTACAAAGGATTCCAAGAGAATGAAGTACATTTATTTATAAAAGTAAACTGAAACATCTCTTAAAATTGCAAACACTTCCTGAATCCTGAAAGTTTATTTTCCCTTTTGAGATACAGAAAAATTTGAAAACAAGAACCCTCTTTCATTTAATTAATGCCTGATAATCATTTTCCTTTATGCCAGACATTTATTTTTTTACACAGTAAGGGCTTAGATTACAAGTGGAGCGCTAATTTATCAGACATCAGATCTCTGGTTAATTTTCTAAAAGTGCCCCAAAATAGAGGGTCTTTTACTTTTTTTATGAAAAAAAATACTGCACTAGGCAGTTTTAAGGGGTTAAAGATTGGGGGGTGTGGGATGTTAGAAAAAAAACAGCACTAAAAAGTGCCTTTACATTGCGGTCTATACATATATATATTTATGTATTAATATGTTTATATATAAATATATATGGATATCAGTATATACATATATATTTATATTTGCTGTGCTTAGGTTCTGTGCCGTGTTTGACGGCATCAGAATGAGACTCCCATTGGAGCCTATGGCAGCGTGCTCTCGTGAGCGCAAAGCTTCTGTGCAATTATCACTTTAATGTAAGCAATATTTTGCGCTCAACTCGTAAACTGGTTCTAAATGTTTTTGAAAGGACATCTTTGATGGCTCATCCACTTCTACTATTTCTGTGTTCTAAATGGTCCGTACAGCCTATTAAAATCAGTATCGGTAGCACAATAAGTTTAGGAGCGCTGGTAATTCCCTGATGGGCTGCATCTGAAAGTCTTTAATGGGACATGCAACTCAATGTTTTCCTTTCATGAATTAGACAGAGCGTGTGATTTTAAACAACTTTCCAGTTTACTTCTATTAACTAATTTGTGTTATTCTACTCTTGGTATCCTTTATTAAAAAAGAATATATAGGTGGGCTCAGGAGCTGCTGATTGGTCGCAGCAAATATATGCCTCATGTTATTAGCTCACCAGGTGTGTTCAGCTGACTCCCAGTAGTGCATTGTTGCTTCTTCAACAAATGATACTACCAAGAGAATAAAGCAAATTTGATAACAGAAGTAAATTGGAAAGCGGTTTAAAATTGTATTCTGTAGCTGAATCATGAAAGAAAATGTTTGGGCTGGGTTTTCAATGGCAAAAAAATGTTCTTGTTTTCAATGTTTGCTGTCCATTTAAAGTATTTTTTTTTTTAATTTCTTAACAGGGTACAGAGCCTGCCATTTAGCCCTTAAAGGGACATTAAACCCAAAATGTTTCTTTTATGATTTAGAAAGAGCATACAATTTTAAACAACTTTCTAATTTACTTCTATTATCTAATTTGCTTCATTCTCTTGATATACTTTGCTTAAAAGCATATCTAGATAGGCTCAGTAGCTGCTGATTGGTTGCTGCACATAGATGCCTCGTGTGATTCGCTCACCCATGTGCATTGCTATGTCTTCAATAAAGGATATCTAAAGAATTAAACACATTAGATAATAGAAGTAAATTGGAATGTTGTTTAAAATTGTATTCTCTACTTGGATCATGAAAGAATTTGTTTGGGTTTAGTATCCCTTTAAGGACATGTGCTGTACCCTGTACGATGGCTGTGTCCTGGGCTGTTATTGTGCCGGTCTATCAGCAAGACCTCAGGAGTGATGCATGCTGGTATCAGGCTCTCTGGGCAGTCACTGGATGCCTCAGTAGTGAGGCAATCAGTGATGCCCAAAAAATCTGCTGCATATTCATGTGATTACTGTGCCAGTCACAATGATCACCTGTCAAAAAGGACAAGACATTGCTTGCTAACAATGGCTTGTCTTGGCCCCTCCCCTTCTTTCCCAGCAAACACATACAGTAAAAAAAAATGTTAAATGTATTTTACTAAAGTATTTTTTTGTATTTTTTAATAAATTTTATTTTAATACATATTATTTTAATACATATTATTTTCAGCCCTTGGCAATAAAAGGGTTTAACATAAGGTGTCAAAATACCTCTAGATAAATACCCTGTGGTCTAAATTCTACAAATACTGTCTATACTTTTGTATAGCGGTTTTGAATTGGGTATTGCAAATTTTAGCATTAAACCAATAATTCTATCTTTGTAGTGTTCGGCCTATATTTCTTGAATATTACTTGGAAACCTAGACATATGGGTTATTTCAGGACAGAATAATTAATCTATTGTGAGGTATTTTTCTTTAGCTACACTAGTCTTGTAGAAAAAGATATAAAGAAAATTGCAACAACAAAAAATTGCTTTTTTTAATTTTCTCAATTTTTCAGTATTAAATTCCTATTTATTTTTATTTCATATAGGATACCACTAGAAAGGCCCGTTTGTCTGTTAAAAAATGGTATATAATATGTATGTGGGCACTTAACAAAAGAGCTTATGATTGAGGTGAAACCAATAGTGAGCAAAATTCCCAAAATTGATCATGTCAAGCACAAAACCTAGGAAAAACCTTGGTCATTAAGGGGTTAAATATGTCAGCAATTAAACACTGAACTGCAAAGATTTGTATACATCATTTAATACTGTTATTTTGCATATAAAGACCAATTCAGGGAATCAAAACATGTCCCTGCTCTCCATTGTAAATGAGCTTGTTCTTTGATCCAAATATTCATATTCTACCTAACCATGAAAGGTTCATTTTGACTTGCATGGCCCTTTAAGCATAAATAGTTGACACCTGTGTTGATTATACTCATCAGTCTAGCTATCTGTCTGTTATGTATTTATAGAAATACATACACATTAGTCTTCATTGTTTCTCTTTCTGTAATTAAATTAATTCCGATCACAATAGGGTACAATTTTATTCAGTTTGCAAGATTTTGTTTTTTGTTTTTTTTTTTCTTTAGCATAGGTGGAATATATTTTCTCATTTTAAAACAATATCTACAGAGTCCACAGTATTTTAAAAGTGTGTTTACAAAAATCTAAATTGTTACAATAATTCCAGATAATCAAATACTGATAATCGATCAGTTCTTCTCTGTCTGAGTTAAGGGGTAATTCACAACGTTGACATGAAACATTAAAAAAAATTACTTAGAAATTAGTTCTCTAAATTTTGAACATTTCTGTAGCTGTAGGTTTTGTATAACCATAACCAGGATAATTTGCAAATATAATGTTCTGTTGATGAGTGGAATATGAAAAAAATTAGGTTCCTATTGTAGAAATGGGATTGAGCAAGTAGTCTTATTGGGAATTGACAGAATGTAGAGCTACCTAAAGGTCCATTATTTGATAAATGATTGTCCTGAGGAACGCAAATATGTGTGAATCAAACTCTAGTATGTCTACAGGTTCGTGATGGCCCAGATGCGGCTGCCGCAGAGGTAGATGGAGAGTCTTCATCTGTAGTATCTCCCTGATCTTCTCTTTGGAGGCCAAGGGTGATGTGACTTTGTAGGGCAGCTGGTGTCAGCCATTCCTTGGGAAGGCAGCTCTGAAGGAATGGAATACAAGAACTGAAATAAGCCAGACGATTCACCCATCGTGGGATTTCTCTCCCACACAGCATCTGTAAAGAAAATGTTAGGTGATGAGCACAATTTTTAAAGTAAGAATCTTGTCCACTTTGCTCAAAGCATTTAATAACATATCATTTTGTTAATATATTACCATATACAACTATTGAATGAATTAAAAGGACATGAAACCCCAATTTTGAAGAACTTTCCAATGTACTTCTCTTATCTAATTTGCTTTCTTCTCTTGGTATTCTTTTTTTGAAAAGTATACCTTAGTAGACTTAGAAGCAGCAATGCTATCAGGCCTAAAAGCCTGACAGCAGTCGCCCCCTGGATGAATGACAACCGGCTCAAACTGAACACAGACAAAACTGAAGTCCTCCTCCTCGGACCCAATAAATCCGCATGGGATGACTCCTGGTGGCCCACAGCCCTCGGTCACCCTCCAACCCCAACCGACCACGCACAAAATCTAGGCTTCATCCTGGATTCATCACTCTCCATGAACCGACAAATCAATGCCATCACCTCAACATGCTTTCACATCCTCCACCTGCTACGAAAAATCTTCAAGTGGATCCCTACCGAAACCAGGAAAACAGTCACCCACGCCCTTGTTAGCAGCCGGTTGGACTACGGCAACGCACTCTATGCCGGCTCCACCATCAAACTCCAAAAGACACTCCAACGTATCCAGAATGCCTCAGCCAGACTCATCCTCGACATCCCTCTCCAATGCCACATCACCGAACACCTAAGGAACTTTCACTGGCTCCCCATTAACAAGAGAATCACCTTCAAGCTCCTTACCCATGCATTCAAGGCCCTACACAACATCGGACCCAAATACATAAACCACTGCATACATTTCTACACCCCCGCCAGACAACTACGATCGCCCAACCAAGCACTCGCAGTCATCCCCCGCATCAGCAAATCTACAGTGGGCGGAAGATCCTTCTCCCACATAGCAGCAAAGACATGGAACACCCTCCCGCTGCACCTCAGACAATCCACCTCCCTTACAAAGTTCAGAAAGGACCTCAAAACCTGGCTCTTCGACTGAACGCCCATCCCCTCCCCCCCCCCTCCTATCTGCTTTCCCTTAGCGCCTTGAGACCCTCATGGGTGATTAGTTCGCGCTCTATAAGTACCCAATCGATAGAGATAGATAGAAAGGAAGATCATCAATCCAAATCCTGGCCAGTAGTATTCTTATCCTAGCGTTAGGGGGAAATATAGGCAGAAAATCCTACAGCTGCAAAAAACACTAGGACCCAGATAAGGAGATTGAAGGATGGAAACTAACAGTCTCAGTCAATGGGGTCTTTTTATTATGGTGCGAGCGGACATGATCCAATATAGCGGATCATGTCCACTGCACATTGATAAATGCAGACAGCATACGTTCTCAGCATTTATCATTGCACCAGCAGTTCTTGTAAACTGCTGGTGCAATTCCGCCCCCTGCAGATTTGCGGCCAATCGGCCGCTAGCAGGGGGTGTCAATCAACCAGATCGTATTTGATCGGGTTGATTTCTGTCGATTTCTGTCCGCTGCCTCAGAGCAGGCGGACAGGTTATGGAGCAGCGGTCTTTAGACCGCTGCTTCCTAACTTCTGTTTCCGGTGAGCCTTCCACAGGGCATTAAGCTCCATACGGGGCTTACTAAATATGCCCCTACGCCTTAGGTAGTAAACAAGTAGACAGAAGCTACTCAGTACCAGGGGTTAAAACAACGCCCACGCCAAAAATCAACAGCACATCTATGCTAATGAAAAAACAGAGCACCCTCATAACTATGTATCACAGTGCACCCATGCTAAGTAACATAGCACGCCCACACCGAAAATCAACAGCACATCTGTGCTAATGAAACAACAGTGCACCCGCATAACTATGTATTACCGTGCACCCACAATAAATATCATAGCACACCCACTCTGAAAATCAACAGCACATCTGTGCTAATGAAACAACAGTGCACCCGCATAATTATGTATTACCGTGCACCCACGCTAAGTAACATAGCACGCCCACACCGAAAATCAATAGCACATCTGTGCTAATGAAACAACAATGCACCCACATAACTATGTATTACCGTGCACCCAAACTAAGTAACATAGCACGCCCACACTGAAAATCTACAGCACATCTGTGCTAATGAAACAACAATGAACCCACATAACTATGTATTACTGTGCACCCACGCTAAGTAACATAGCACACCCACTCTGAAAATCAACAGCACATCTGTGCTAATGAAACAACAATGCACCCACATAACTATGTATTACTGTGCACCCACGCTAAGTAACATAGCACACCCACTTTGAAAATCAACAGCACATCTGTGCTAATGAAACAACAATGCACCCACATAACTATGTATTACCGTGCACCCAAACTAAGTATCATAGCACGCCCACACCGAAAATCAATAGCACATCTGTGCTAATGAAACAACAGTGCACCCGCATAACTATGTATTACTGTGCACCCACGCTAAGTAACATAGCACGCCCACACCGAAAATCAATAGCACATCTGTGCTAATGAAACAACAGTGCACCCGCATAACTATGTATTACTGTGCACCCACGCTAAGTAACATAGCACGCCCACACCGAAAATCAATAGCACATCTGTGCTAATGAAACAACAATGCACCCACATAACTATGTATTACTGTGCACCCACGCTAAGTAACATAGCACGCCCACACCGAAAATCAATAGCACATCTGTGCTAATGAAACAACAGTGCACCCGCATAACTATGTATTACCGTGCACCCAAACTAAGTATCATAGCACGCCCACACCGAAAATCAACAGCACATCTGTGCTAATGAAACAACAATGCACCCACATAACTATGTATTACTGTGCACCCACGCTAAGTAACATAGCACACCCACTCTGAAAATCAACAGCACATCTGTGCTAATGAAACAACAATGCACCCACATAACTATGTATCACAGTGCACCCACACTAAATATCATAGCACGCCCACACTGAAAATCAATAGCACATCTGTGCTAATGAAACAACAGTGCACCCACATAACTATGTATAGTGTGACTGTTCTAAAACAGTAGCGCACTCTCACTCAGGTAAAAATATAAGATACACCACTGGGAGCTAGCTGCTGATTGGTGCTGCATAAATATGCCTACTGTCATTGGCTAACCAAATGTGTTCACTTAACTTCCAGTAGGGCATTGCTGCTCCTTCAACAAAGGATACCAATAGAATGAAGCAAATTTGCTAACAGACTGAAATTGGAAAGTTGTTTATAATTTTATGCTTTATCTGACCATCTAAGAAATAATTTGGGTTTCCTGTCCCTTTAACCTGTATTACAAATTACCTATATCCTATATCAACCTTGGCTTAAATAATCTTGGCTTATTCTTTAGTATTTCATGTATTTATGCATTATATATATGTAAACATATGGTTCATTTTAGCTGTCTGAAAACCCTCTATTTCATTCCTCCTTTTAAATGCTAAAAGGAGGACCCCAAAACAGCTAATTACTACAATTAATTACATGTCATGTTTCTCTCAGTGGGCAGTAATTTCAATACAAATTATATTTTACTTGGCAATATAAAAATAACTTAATATGTAAAAATATGTTGATTAAAATAAAATATATAGCATCAACACCATATGGAAGACTCACTTATAACCTTGTGTAAAGAATAATGCACAATATGGTATTACAAGTAGAAGGTTAAACAATTTAAGCAAAGCATCTTAGCATAGCTGAAACTTTTTAATGAGCCCTATACTTTTAATGTAAAGTGCACAGAGAGCTGTTAGAACACTTAATACTCATATACAAGAGTTACGTTTGAGAGCAATCCAATTCAATCCAATACTACTATAAAATGTGGTGCTTTTTAAGATCTGAAACAAACCATTAATATTATTAATAGTATAGCACAGAACTTCATGAAGAACTCCCTTACTTGTTCACCAACAATTTAGCACATCTTCTGCTTAAATCACCTTTAGCTTAGCACTCAATCAATATCCAACATGAATTTTACTGCTCACCCCCATATAAGTCTATTATGTGAGGGATTTAGAGCACCCCCATCATCCAACATGCAGATGATAGTGTGCCCTAGATCAGTTAATTTCCCATGATGCTCAACTAAACTGTGCCTAATCATCATAGGAAATGTAATTTCAAAACATATGGAGTTCCAAGGCTAGCCATCACTGTCCTAGACCAGGGGGTCATTAATTGTGAAGGGGGTCATCAATTGTGGCCCTCCAGAGGTTTTGTAACTACATTTCCCATGATGCTAAGCCAGCTCAAATGCTGGCTGAGCATCATGGGAAATGTATTTCCAAAATCTCTGGAGATCCACAATTGATGACCCCTGCCCTAGACTATTGCTCAAGTTATAAAAATAAAATTAGACTCTTAATACAATCACAAATAGAAGCTTTATTGATTGACTGAAGGGATGGTAAACCACAATAGTCTCAATTTGTAATCTAGCCCAGTGAGTTTTCCTATGTGCAGTCCCACCATATAGTAAGCAAATAAATTAAATAAAGTACATATCTGTACTCAATGCATCCAAGAAAGTTGTTCAAAATGCCTAATGGCCATTTAGCCAATGACTTTCTTAAGGGGCAAAAATTTGCAGTTTGTCTAATAAGACACACATATATATGAAGAAAATATACATAGTAGATCAATTCATTCCTACATCCATAATATTCACATGACACAGAGGAACGTTATAAACCAAACCGCATTCCTAGCACACGTGTGTAAGTCACCCATTTGACTCTCACATGTAACACATACAGCTCACATACAAACAAGCCCCACAGCTTGGTCACACATTTTTATATGACCCTCAAGTAATGCTGGCACACTCACGACATTGCTTACATAAACACACACAAAGCAGGTGCACGCTTGGCAAATACGCACAACCCACAAATGCTCCTTAAACACATTTCAACAACACCTAGATAAACCTGAATACTTGTGCATACATATAATATAGACAATACTTACAATGCAATACTTATGCCAGAGACACAATACTACACAGTGCTTTATTTGTCTGCGTAAAAGTGTTGGTCTTGTTGGCATCAGGAACACCCACACACATGTACATATCATAAAAAAGAAAATGTAACACACCTCAAAACACTTTGTTCAAACTCCAGCTTCATATTTCTGTAGCCCTGGTTTGCTGCCTTGAAACTGCATATTGCCAGGGAGAAAGGTTTTTTTGTTTGTTTTTTTGCCATTTAATTATTATAACACATACAGCCAATACATAAAAAAACAAAGAACAGAGTTTAAGTTCTTGCTCAAACAGGAATAAGCAGGGACATTTCACTGGTCTCACTGAAAACTGAAAAACTAAACTCCTCTCCTCTCAAGATTCTATATGCACGCACAAATCTGTTTTAAATAAAACAAAAGCTTCCCAGTTTAGATGGGTGCTGTTCAGAGATAAGTTTAAAACTTCCAGTAAGTGAGTGCCAAAATTAGTACTTCCCTTGCTTTTTCCCCATTTGAGTGAGAACTTTAGCATTGTTACCTTTTTGCCACTTTTTTTATTAAGATATATAAGTTGATCATTTTTATAGGGGTTAAGGACTTCTCAGTCAAACTCTGATATATAACTATTTAAAAGAAGAATATATATATATATATATATATATATATATATATATATATATATATATATATATATATATATATATGGAGCTGATCAGGGTAGATGGAAAATACACTATTATGACACTTTTCTGAAGTTCTTATGTACAGGGCATTGGTCTTTTATAACACCACACTCACATTATAACTGGCAACACTCATTGCTTTCCAACTAATATGCTATCCATTAGACTTTTTATATTATTATAAAACTCTTACCCTACCTGCTATCAAAGTATAGCTCATGGAATCTAGGCATTAAAATTTGCCTAGAGCAAAGAGGACTCTTTCTGTTGTTCATAGGACTATGGATCATCTATTTCACATAGGATTTAGTGCCTGCATAGCTCTTAACTTAGCAAATCTAAAGTAAGGTAATATCTATACTTGTCCTTTGCTTTAATAAACTAGGTGGTCCCCAACATCAGAGATACTTTCCCTGTCTGTAGTATCCCATTCTAGATAATGTCATTTTTTAGCTTGATATTACTACAAGGACTCTCCTCTATACCACCGTAGTAACCCCATTAACTACATATAACAGATCCTGAACAGCAGAGTGTAGAACAACTATTAAGGCAATGGGCAGACCAGGAGGTGAAAGTGTGGTTGAGAAAGACCATAAAACAAGTTTCTCTAATTAAGTTGCCATCTTGTTTGTATGCAGTTTTATTCTAGGAAGACATCTCCATACTGAGGCACATAAGTTGCAGAATGACATTGGTAAAGAATAATGTGGCATTTTACTTTATTTGAACTATTTAATGCAAGCAATAAACTCTTCCTGGCAGTCTGGTAAATTCCATTATCCACCAACTCCAGAAGACTACTTCGCTACTTCATTAATTTAACCCTCTTTGCCTTTGACGTATGTTGCTTTCAATAGTAAAGATTGATATCTGATGCTTTTACATTACACTAGCTAACAAATCTATTCCAGTTATTTTATGCATCTCATTATGTGTGATATTTTTAGCTTCATACAGCTGTTAATTTGTTCTATTACCCTCTCTGTAGAAAAGTCAAGTATGGCAAATAATCATTCTTAGAAATAAAAACTTGATCTGCTAAAGTCTAATTTCTTGAATCCTACAAGATGCTTAACAAGAAAATGATTTACTCCTCCTAAATACATTTCTTTTTTTCAACATACTGATACTGTCTACGGGATAGATTTATCAAGCAGCGGATGCTGCAATCTACCCCCGAAGTTTCAGGTCCGCCTGAAACTTAAGTTAAGAAGCAGTGGTCGTAAGATTGGCCGCAAATGTGCAGGGGGCGGCATTGCACAAGCATTTTACAAGAAATTCTATATAAAGTTATAACGGAATCAGGCTCACACAATCTATAAAATATATAGTTGACCCAGGTTTAAATTTTGTCTTGGGTCTTTTAACCTTATATGAAGGAAAAAATGTGCAGACCCTTGATAAATAAATTAAAAAGGAAGAACGGTAGAAACTATATAAGTTGCTACACAAAAGACAGAGATTTCAGCACATTATTTTTATTTAATTAAACAGAATACATCATTCAAAAAACCACCATATAAAGTGGTATATTTCAGTGCTTTTCCAAAAGTGCAAACATGTTAAGGCAGAGCATCTACATAGACATATTGTAGACAAATGAACCATCTAAAATACTCAAGAGCAACGGTTGCTATATAGACCTAAATACCAAAAAAGGCAAAGAACAAGAATAACAAGTGAATATAGAATTGACTTAACACAGCAACACCTCCACTAGAGGGCGGCTTCGCATATGTAGTGAAAATTGGCCACCATAGTGATCCATGAGGATCTATGCTTGTTATGACACTCGCTCCTAATGATGTTTAAATACATTGCAAACATAGTACGTCGCAACCAGATTAAACAGCAGAGTTACAGAGCAAAGGTGACCCATTGGTCAAATAGGGGTAATGTAGACTATGGGGTATGTACAACACCTATTTCAGCTGCTTGAGCTGCTTGTGCAATGTTAAATGCGGAGAGCGTATTGCTCTCTGCATTCAGCGTTGTCTTGCCGACCTGATCCGCACTGTCGGATCAGGTCCGCAAAACATTTCTTAAATATGCCTCAAAGTCTAAAAATACCACACTAATATATACACAGTGTTTTTAACCAGCAAACATCACAGAACAACTCAAAGGAAAGTGTATGGACATATAACATGAATCGTTATTATGAAGGCAGAGTTTTCTGTCAAACATATTGCAGTTCAATGCAGTTACGCTTTCAGTTCTTTTGTGAAGCAAATATAAATAAAGGTTATCTTAGTGTGCTCCCTTTATAGCATTCACTTTAGCGTCCATTTAATCCTGCCGTAGAGCCAGTAAAAGTCTGTGACTTTCCAGAGTAAAAAGGAAGACAAAGTTACCATGCCATTATGCAAGCTGTAAATTACTCATTGTCCTCCTTATTACCAGCTTGTGGCTCCAAAAGGTCGTCATCGTGAGGGCATCGCTACAGATAGCAAGCGTGTAGCAAAAGACAGACCAATTTCTGTTTGCACTGAGGAAACCCCTATGATGATGTAGTCACGTGGGGGGTTAAACGTGCATCGGCAGTAACGGCAGTTACGTACTCTGAGCGGGTTGCTCTGCTTTAGACCTAACCGAAGGCTACACTGTTTCCAGCAAACCAGCATCTAAGGAGAAATTGGTCTGTCTTTTGCTACACGCTTGCTATCTGTAGCGATGCCCTCCCGATGACGACCTTTTGGAGCCACAAGCTGGTAATATGGAGGACAATGAGTAACTTACAGCTTGCATAATGGCATGGTAACTTTGTCTTACTTTTTACTCTGGAAAGTCACAGACTTTTACTGGCTCTACGGCAGGATTAAATGGACGCTAAAGTGAATGCTATAAAGGGAGCACACTAAGACAACCTTTATTTATATTTGCTTCACAAAAGAACTGAAAGCGTACCTGCATTGAACTGCAATATTTATGACAGAAAACTCTGCCTTTATAATAACGATTCATGTTATATGTCCATACACTTTCCTTTGAGTTGTTCTGTGGTTTTTGCTGGTTAAAAACACTGTATATATTAGTGTGGTATTTTTAGACTTTGTGTGGGGCTGTACATAGATCCTAAACAGCATTTTATTTTAATGGTACCAAGTACTAATCAATATTAGTGGTACCCGCTGAAATAGGTGTTGTACATACCCCATAGTCTACATTACCCCTATTTGACCAATGGGTCACCTTTGCTCTGTATTAAAATATATCGAGGGAGAGAGAGAGCGCTGAAAAGAGTCACCTCAAAGTACACAGGTTGATATAAAAAATCCCCAGATGAAATTGATGAGTTAAAATCTATGTTAATTGTCTTCCTGCGCTAAAGGCCAGGCTAAGTGGTCCTAAAGCTAAAACTATTGAGGTGAAACGGGATAGATGGAAATAATCACTCTGGACATAAAATATATTATATATAAGCTAATATTTATTATTTAATAAAAAATGATGATTAAAATTATTCTTTGAAAATTTATTCTTTGAAAAAAAATTTAAAATTTTATTCTTTGAAATTTTTTTAAAAACAGTTAAATTTGTGTTAAAAAGCTGATATAATAAAGTTTTCTTTTTTTTAGCAAAAATGACAGAGGCAAAAAGATAAATAGATAAGAAGTAGGTGTAGTGAGTATACTGAGCAGAGGATATAGTTAGTATACACAGCACATATAGTTAATATAGTTAGTATAGTTAATGTGGTTAATATAACAACAGATACAGTTAGTATATACAGCAAGTGTGATTGGTGCAGTGGATTAGAGAATCATGGAAAATTAATAGGAAAAAATTGGGGTTAAAGTGTCAACTAAAATGGTGTCAGCTAAAAGTGTGTAAACTAAAAAATGGTGTAAGTTAAATAGCTATTAAATGAATAACACCTTATTTCATGTATTAGACAGTTATCTGCATGTTGTGCAAAAAAGCAATGTTAATAGAGCTAAGTTAATGAAGCTAAAAATAATAAAGCTAAGTTAATAAAGCTAAAATTTTAGAGATTGGTAGCAAGCCTTAGTATAAGAAATAGCCATATATATATTCCAACATAATTATGATTGAACTGAAAAATGGAACAAAAGTTCGTTAAAAGTTATTTTCTGTGCACAGGTAAAGAGTTTTGGCATATGCAAAATGTTAGGCAGATGTAAATTTTAGTGCCGTCTCCTTTTTATATTAAAAGTACCTTGTGAGATCAGACTCAAAGTCCGTTATGTTATCCAATCTTATAGTAAACGGAAATGAAGTAATCCGAAGTGCAGGTAATAACAGGTTACCTTAAACTGCTTTTTCCCAAGGAAGCATCTGTCAGGTTGTAAATATAATACCTTATTTCTTTCCTTGTCCTTTATGGTAAAGCCAGGTTACCATTAGGAATTTCGAGCAGCATACAGGACTGCTGTGGCGTTAATGTAGCGCTTTTGTCCCGCGTCTGGAAGCAGGGTAATTCTCGTCCGGTCTTTTTCCTGATGGTGGTAGTCTGACGTCACAGACTACGGTGGCTCAAATTGGCCAAAAAGAAGTAACGCGTTTCGGTCGTGGACCTTTCTCAAACTTCTGATTTGCTCAGTGTTCGTCTTGCTCTTTATATAGCAGAGCTTATGGCTTGACATGTGTAAGCACCTCCTTATTTAGTTTGCTGTCAAAACGCTACATCTGTAGGAAATGGGCAGTTATCGTTCTATCATATATGGTTTATAACACAAAAAACGAATGTTAGAGGAATACATTTGAACTAAAAGACTGAGTGTTTGCAATTATTTGCACTGACATGTATGTTACATTTTACGAGTGGGGGAAAGTCACATATAAAAAAGTATACTTTTTGCCTTCAAAGTTTTCGCTGTTTTGAGGGCGACATTGCTTGTAAGCCCAATATAATCTTGGCTTTTTTCATTTAGACTAGAGAATTTAAAAACTTACATAGATAGTGATAAAAGGGTAAAAATCATTACATGCTGCTATTGTATTGGTGTATATAAAACAGATGGTTATACATAATGGTTTATAGAGGGGGTATTTTTGTATGTGTAAATTTAATTATGAATCGTTGAAAATTTATAAAAAAAAATTAAAAATTGATTAAAAGATCGGTTCATTGAGCCTATATCTACATCAGAATATAGAGGTATATAGACGATATTCTGATAGTGTGGAAAGGGGAAATAGAAGAACTAGACTGGTTTATATCTCGCATGAATAACAATTTAAACAATCTAAAATTCACCTATACTAGCAGCTACTCAAATATCCAATTTCTAGATTTGGATATCAGAATAGAAGCAAATAAAATCTTTACTAAAACCTATTTTAAACCTGTTGACACAAATAACTATATACATGCGACCAGTTGCCATCTAGAAAGATGGAAGGACAATATTCCCAAAAGTCAATTTACTAGGATTCGTAACAATTGTAATAACGAGGAAGATTATTTACAACAGTCAAATATTTTAATAAATAGGTTTAAAGAGCGGGGATACAAAAAAGAAGTAATAGAAGCAGAAATGCTTATGTGTAAAGATAAACCAAGAGAACAACTGCTCAATACACACAAAAAAGATAGGTTGAAAAATGGAGAAATTTTTCTTCCATTTATAACACAGTATAATTGCAACAAAGAGATCATAGAAAGAATAATGAAAAAGCACTGGCCCATCCTGAAAAAAGATACAGTTTTGGGTTCATCTCTACCTGAATATCCAAAAATAATATATAAAAAATAAAAAAATCTAAAGAACATGTTAGTACCTACAGATCTAAAAAAGAAATCAAATATAAAAGACCAAAAAGACCTATGGGGAAGGGACGTGCAAGGATTTTTTCCATGCTGTACTTGCAAGGCCTGCAAATATGCCACAAAAAGAAAGTCTATTAGATCTACAACAACAGGCAAAGAGTTTCACATAAAAGGGACCCATAGATGTACTGACAAACATATTATATATCTACTAGAATGTAGCTGTGGAACCCAGTATGTGGGTGAGTCGGATAGAACAGCTCGGGATCGTATTAGGGAACACATCTCATCCATTGAACACATGAATGATGATAGAAATAAAGAACTCCCAGTACCAAAACATTTTAAAACATGCAATAATGGCAATCTGAAACATTTCAGCTATACTATCATAGACAAACTGAAGAGAAATTGGAGAGGAGGGAATCCAACTCATGCCCTCCTAAGATTAGAGGCCAAATGGATCTTTGATCTAGATACCCTAACCCCTAAAGGCATGAATTTAGAGTTCAATCTAGGGAGTTTTTTGCATGAATAAAGTATTTATATTATTTTCTATGTAATAAATAAGACATAGTTTGAACTTCTAGTCCTCTGATGGACGTCTAGGGATTGAATTTGTTCTACACTAACTGTCATTTGAAGACAATATATAATACAGTTCAATATAATGAGTTATATATTTCGAATTTTAAATTTTAAATTATAGATTTTTAATATGTAGATATAGGCTCAATGAACCGATCTTTTAATCAATTTTTAAATTTTTTTTATAAATTTTCAACGATTCATAATTAAATTTACACATACAAAAATACCCCCTCTATAAACCATTATGTATAACCATCTGTTTTATATACACCAATAGAATAGCAGCATGTAATGATTGTTTAAATTGTTATTCATGCGAGATATAAACCAGTCTAGTTCTTCTATTTCCCCTTTCCACACTATCAGAATATAGAGGTATATAGACGATATTCTGATAGTGTGGAAAGGGGAAATAGAAGAACTAGACTGGTTTATATCTCGCATGAATAACAATTTAAACAATCTAAAATTCACCTATACTAGCAGCTACTCAAATATCCAATTTCTAGATTTGGATATCAGAATAGAAGCAAATAAAATCTTTACTAAAACCTATTTTAAACCTGTTGACACAAATAACTATATACATGCGACCAGTTGCCATCTAGAAAGATGGAAGGACAATATTCCCAAAAGTCAATTTACTAGGATTCGTAAGAATTGTAATAACGAGGAAGATTATTTACAACAGTCAAATATTTTAATAAATAGGTTTAAAGAGCGGGGATACAAAAAAGAAGTAATAGAAGCAGAAATGCTTATGTGTAAAGATAAACCAAGAGAACAACTGCTCAATACACACAAAAAAGATAGGTTGAAAAATGGAGAAATTTTTCTTCCATTTATAACACAGTATAATTGCAACAAAGAGATCATAGAAAGAATAATGAAAAAGCACTGGCCCATCCTGAAAAAAGATACAGTTTTGGGTTCATCTCTACCTGAATATCCAAAAATAATATATAAAAAAATCAAAAAATCTAAAGAACATGTTAGTACCTACAGATCTAAAAAAGAAATCAAATATAAAAGACCAAAAAGACCTATGGGGAAGGGACGTGCAAGGATTTTTTCCATGCTGTACTTGCAAGGCCTGCAAATATGCCACAAAAAGAAAGTCTATTAGATCTACAACAACAGGCAAAGAGTTTCACATAAAAGGGACCCATAGATGTACTGACAAACATATTATATATCTACTAGAATGTAGCTGTGGAACCCAGTATGTGGGTGAGTCGAATAGAACAGCTCGGGATCGTATTAGGGAACACATCTCATCCATTGAACACATGAATGATGATAGAAATAAAGAACTCCCAGTACCAAAACATTTTAAAACATGCAATAATGGCAATCTGAAACATTTCAGCTATACTATCATAGACAAACTGAAGAGAAATTGGAGAGGAGGGAATCCAACTCATGCCCTCCTAAGATTAGAGGCCAAATGGATCTTTGATCTAGATACCCTAACCCCTAAAGGCATGAATTTAGAGTTCAATCTAGGGAGTTTTTTGCATGAATAAAGTATTTATATTATTTTCTATATAATAAATAAGACATAGTTTGAACTTCTAGTCCTCTGATGGACGTCTAGGGATTGAATTTGTTCTACACTAACTGTTATTTGAAGACAATATATAATACAGTTCAATATAATGAGTTATATATTTCGAATTTTAAATTTTAAATTATAGATTTTTAATATGTAGATATAGGCTCAATTAACCGATCTTTTAATCAATTTTTAAATTTTTTTTATAAATTTTCAACGATTCATAATTAAATTTACACATACAAAAATACCCCCTCTATAAACCATTATGTATAACCATCTGTTTTATATACACCAATACAATAGCAGCATGTAATGATTTTTACCCTTTTATCACTATCTATGTAAGTTTTTAAATTCTCTAGTCTAAATGAAAAAAGCCAAGATTATATTGGGCTTACAAGCAATGTCGCCCTCAAAACAGCGAAAACTTTGAAGGCAAAAAGTATACTTTTTTATATGTGACTTTCCCCCACTCGTAAAATGTAACATACATGTCAGTGCAAATAATTGCAAACACTCAGTCTTTTAGTTCAAATGTATTCCTCTAACATTCGTTTTTTGTGTTATAAACCATATATGATAGAACGATAACTGCCCATTTCCTACAGATGTAGCGTTTTGACAGCAAACTAAATAAGGAGGTGCTTACACATGTCAAGCCATAAGCTCTGCTATATAAAGAGCAAGACGAACACTGAGCAAATCAGAAGTTTGAGAAAGGTCCACGACCGAAACGCGTTACTTCTTTTTGGCCAATTTGAGCCACCGTAGTCTGTGACGTCAGACTACCACCATCAGGAAAAAGACCGGACGAGAATTACCCTGCTTCCAGACGCGGGACAAAAGCGCTACATTAACGCCACAGCAGTCCTGTATGCTGCTTGAAATTCCTAATGGTAACCTGGCTTTACCATAAAGGACAAGGAAAGAAATAAGGTATTATATTTACAACCTGACAGATGCTTCCTTGGGAAAAAGCAGTTTAAGGTAACCTGTTATTACCTGCACTTCAGATTACTTCATTTCCGTTTACTATAAGATTGGATAACATAACGGACTTTGAGTCTGATCTCACAAGGTACTTTTACTATAAAAAGGAGACGGCACTAAAATTTACATCTGCCTAACATTTTGCATATGCCAAAACTCTTTACCTGTGCACAGAAAAGAACTTTTAACGAACTTTTGTTCCATTTTTCAGTTCAATCATAATTATGTTGGAATATATATATATATGGCTATTTCTTATACTAAGGCTTGCTACCAATCTCTAAAATTTTAGCTTTATTAACTTAGCTTTATTATTTTTAGCTTCATTAACTTAGCTCTATTAACATTGCTTTTTTGCACAACATGCAGATAACTGTCTAATACATGAAATAAGGTGTTATTCATTTAATAGCTATTTAACTTACACAATTTTTTAGTTTACACACTTTTAGCTGACACCATTTTAGTTGACACTTTAACCCCAATTTTTTCCTATTAATTTTCCATGATTCTCTAATCCACTGCACCAATCACACTTGCTGTATATACTAACTGTATCTGTTGTTATATTAACCACATTAACTATACTAACTATATTAACTATATGTGCTGTGTATACTAACTATATCCTCTGCTCAGTATACTCACTACACCTACTTCTTATCTTTTTATCTTTTTGCCTCTGTCATTTTTGCTGAAAAAAAGAAAACTTTATTATATCAGCTTTTTAACACAAATTTAACTGTTTTTAAAAAAATTTCAAAGAATAAAATTTTAAATTTTTTTTCAAAGAATAAATTTTCAAAGAATAATTTTAATCATCATTTTTTATTAAATAATAAATATTAGCTTATATATAATATATTTTATGTCCAGAGTGATTATTTCCATCTATCCCGTTTCACCTCAATAGTTTTAGCTTTAGGACCACTTAGCCTGGCCTTTAGCGCAGGAAGACAATTAACATACACCTTTGCTCTGTAACTCTGCTGTTTAATCTGGTTGCGACGTACTATGTTTGCAATGTATTTAAACATCATTAGGAGCGAGTGTCATAACAAGCATAGATCCTCATGGATCACTATGGTGGCCAATTTTCCCTACATATGCGAAGCCGCCCTCTAGTGGAGGTGTTGCTGTGTTAAGTCAATTCTATATT
This sequence comes from Bombina bombina, assembly GCF_027579735.1. NCBI lineage: Eukaryota > Metazoa > Chordata > Amphibia > Anura > Bombinatoridae > Bombina > Bombina bombina. The sequence goes on along the minus strand of NC_069499.1, from coordinate 164,665,571 downwards.
CACTTGTTATTCTTGTTCTTTGTCTTTTTTGGTATTTAGGTCTATATAGCAACCGCTCTTGAGTATTTTAGATGGTTAATTTGTCTACAATATGTCTATGTAGATGCTCTGCCTTAACATGTTTGCACTTTTGGAAAAGCACTGAAATATACCACTTTTTATGGTGTTTTTTTGAATGATGTATTCTGTTTAATTAAATAAAAATAATGTGCTGAAATCTCTGTCTTTTGTGTAGCAACTTATTTAGTTTCTACCGTTCTTCCTTTTTAATTTATTTATCATTTTACAAGAAATGCTTGTGCAATGATAAATGCTGACAGCGTATGCTGTCGTCATTTATCGATGTCAGGCGGACATGATCCGCTACAGTGGATCATGTTCGCTCGACAGTTGATAAATCTACCCCTATAGCTTCAGATATATTATAGATTAGATCAAAATATAATTTTTTTTTACTATATTCTTGTCTTTTTTTTATATATTGCTTGGCAGCTACTTTAACACATACATTAAGGTGAATAAAATTGATAATCTTCCAAACCTAATAATATCGGTACTATGAGAAATTTGTTATGATAATCAATATATAATGATCATCTGTATTTATTTTTCAGGTCTCGTTATTAAAATACAAACAGAGAATACAGGAAATATGTTCACAAAATATAAAAAACTGAATTTTCAGAACAAAATGGCTTCTTCAAGCAAAAGTCAGTTTTTAGTGTGACCTCCCTTTGGCACTAAGCACATCTTGAACTCTTTTGGGGAGACTATCCTAAAGTGTTTTCTGAAGTAATCTTCTGGTATATTATACCAGGCTTCTTTTAGCACTTCCCAGAGTTCTTCTTTAGATTTAGGTTGTCTTTTATTTATTTCTCTGTCCAGGTGATCCCATAGTGCCTCCATAATATTCAGGTCTGGACACTGTGGAGGCTAGTCAATGACTGTCAGTGTTTTATTAGCTGTTTTTATCTCCAAGTATGATTTCACTGCATTAGCAGTGTGCTTGGGATCGTTATCATGTTAAAAAATAAAATCATTCCCAATCAGGCACTATCCAGAAGGAATGGCATGATGAACTAAAACCTGTCTGTACTTTTTAGCATTCAGGATCCCATCAATTTAGACAATATTGCCAACAGCACTGGCAGAAATGCAGCTCCAATCCAGGACAGACCCTCCACCATGTTTCACTAAAGGCCGCAAGCACTTATTCTTCCATCTCTCTCCAATTCTTCTTCTCACATATTGTCGACGATTGGACCCAAAAATGTAAAACTTGGATTCTTCACTCCATAATACTCTTTTACATTAATCTTCATTCCAATCTTTGTGAGCTTTAGCATATCTTAGCCTTTTCACCCTGTTCCCCTTCCAAAAAAAGTGGTTTCTTGGCTGCTACCCTTCCACAAAGACTATTCCTGATCAAGCTTCTTCAGACTTTAGAAGGGTCAACTTGGCATCCTGATGAAGCTGCCAGATGTTGAGCCAGTTCCTTGCTGGACTTCTTACGGTCTCTCAAAGAAGAAAATGAAAAACTTCTCATCAGATTTTGAAAGTTTTCTTGGCCTTCCAATCCTTTTTTTGTTCTTGACCTCTCCTGATTCTTCAAATTTCTTTATAACAGCTTGAATACCACATCTTGAGTATCCAGTTTGTTTGCTGATTTCCCTTTGAAAGTGGCCTTGCTGATGCAAAAATATGATTTTATGTCTGTTAAATTCTGTGATCTTTGGCATTTTGAATGGAATGATGTGATTGAAAGTTGGTCTTATAAGCAAGCTTCCAATGAATTAAACTCATACCACATGTGTATGTAATGCTCAAGCATGTCATGCACAAACCTTGTGTAATAGTCATTTTTCACAGCAGTCATTTTGACATGAAATAGTAGGTAAAATACATGTGTTAGCAATGATATTAATTACATTAATTAGGATTTCATTCCATGTAGGTTTACTAGAGCCAGGTTCCTGCTATTGCTCAAGTATAAGGGGAGATCACACTAAATACTTGCCACTTTAGCCTATAGAAGCAGTTTTTTTTTCAGATTTTTTTTCCCTTTTTATTTATTACTGCATACAAATATCCTGTATTTTCTGGTTGTGTTCTAATAAAGAGACTGAGAAATAATTATATATGGTCATTATACCATTGCTAAAACAACAAATCTAATGGTGGCCTAAGACTTTTTCACAGTACTGTGTATATATATATATATATATACACACACATATAATTTAATTTGTATTTATTTTATTTTTTTTAATGATATCCGACATACTTAATAAAATTGAATCATTAAATAAGTGGAGTGATGAACGATTGAAGAATTTATGTCGGTCAGCTACAATTCTGGCCCTGATAATGGTAACAAGGCCACTGAAACGATTTCTAAAGCCAGAATTCTAAATTCAGAAAAAATAGAGAAACAATGGAACCCTTTTGATAATGGTTTAATTAGGTGCGTTTAATAAGAGCATTTCGATGCAGAAGTAAAAAAATAAAAACTATGGATAATGTAGAAGATATTTAGAGCCTGAAAATATGTTAAGCTCTACACATCTGTAAAGGGTGATTTTGACTGGAAATAAGTAAAAAAAATAATTGCCAGCTGTCCCTTATTTTTATGCACATTTATTTCACATATGACAGCAACACAAACTGTATGTGAATATTTTTATTCCTATTTTGTGAATTCGTTTTATTTATGGCTTTGCTCCAACACCAGCTGTTTATGAGTTGCTATAATAACATAGAACTAACGCCTCCAGATTTATTTTGACACAGTCATCAACTAGAACATTATAGATTAACATTCCTTAAATAAAGATTTAAAAGACATGTAGAATTTTCATGTTTTTGCAAAATTTGCATTGTTTTGTGGTTCATGGACATAACACTTATCTTTTCTGCTGTGACAGAATATGGTCAAATATAACTATGCCCCTCTGACAATCAATCAATCAATTATTTTGTAGAATGCTAGTGTCAAGGTACTGTCACAGTATGTATACTTTCCTGGATTTCCCTGATGCCTTCTGGGATTTGAACACTTAGGAAGACTTGTAGAGAGAACCTCAGGTGTTTTGTGGGCAGAGCCTGAGTTGTACTTCAACAAGCTATGGAAGTACCATAAGTACTTACCTCAGCCAGCACTGCAGAGAAGTGATTGCAGTTCTTGTGCATTAAATGGTAGGCATTGCCCTTATATTCCTTCCCCAACTCTTCCATGATATTATCAATATCCTCCTCTGTGAAATCTGTGGTACCAAGGACTATAGCTTCCCTGTAAAAAGCAATACACAGTGTGGTAGCTCTACTTATCAGCATTCTCAATCATATGCCGTATTATCCAGTGTATTCTTTATGAAGCGTTAAACTTTAGATGTAGATACAGACTTCTTGAAGTATCATTGAAAAATCGTTAAAGGGACCCATGTTTCTTTCATTTTTCAGACAGAGCATATAATTTGAAACAAATTTCCAATTTACTTCTGTTATCAAATTGCTTAAAGGGACACTAAACCCAACATTTTTCTTTCATGTTTCAGATAGAGAATACAATTTTAAACAGCATTCCAATTTACTTCTATTTTCTAATTTGCTTCATTCTTTAGATATGCTTTGTTGAAGAAATAGCAATGCATATGGGTGAGCCAATCACACGAGGCATCTATGTGCAGCAACCAATCAACAGCTACTGAGCCTATCTAGATATGCTTTTCAGCAATGTATATCAAGAGAATGAAGCAAATTGGATAATAGAAGTAAATTAGAAAGTTGTTTAAAATCGCATGCTCTTTCTAAATCATGAAAGAAAAAATATGGCTTTCATGTCCCTTTAATTCATTTGGTATCCTTTGTTGCAGGAGCCATAATGCACTACTGGGAGCTAGCTGAACACATCAGGTGTGCCAGTGCCAAGAAGCATGTAAGTACATCCACCAATCAGCAGCTAGTTCTTAAGCTTACCTAAGTATGCTCTTCAACAAGGGACACCAAAGGAACAAAATTAGATAATATAATTCTATTGGGAAGTTGTTTAAAATGATGTGTTCTATCAGTATAATGAAAGTTAACTGTCCCTTTAATCATACATTGCATAACCAAGTAGTATTAATACAAAGAACTGTATAAGAGTTGAATAAGGGAGTTTAAATAAACAGATCTTTAAAAAATATACATTGTAATTAGTTAGTGATTTAATTAATGGTGGATTTTGGGTTCTGAAAAAATATAACAAATTGCACAAGTGATAGATATTAAAATTAGCAAACACAGGGGCATCGGAGTTTCAGTGAAATGATGTGGAATTCTCTTTAAAATGTTTCCAAACATACTTGAATTTAAATGTTTCTCCAAGCTCCACAGCACTGCCTGGTGTAATCTCAAAAATCCCACTGAATGGGTACGGATGTCCTCCATAGGCAAACTCTAAATGGAAAGAGTAATCGATAAAAAAAATCATTAGAACACATTCTGTAGATTACTTATCACACAATGGGCCAAATTACAAGTGGAGCACTATTTAACGCTTCAGTTTGAGCATTAACTGTGCTAGAAGTAAGCTTTTTGCGTGTGTCCGGATGTGCTCGTATTATAAGTTGAAAGTAAACTGTTTTTGCTTGCGCGCTAACCAGAGGCATATTTTGGCCTAGGCAAACTAGGCACTTGCCTAGAGTGACAGAATTGGGGGGGCAGCACTTTTTGAGACTTGCTACACACACTCACTTCACCCACACTGCACTACACAGGCAAACGCTTCAGTTTGAGCATTAACTGTGCTAGAAGTAAGCTTTTTGCGTGTGTCCGGATGTGCTCGTATTATAAGTTGAAAGTAAACTGTTTTTGCTTGCGCGCTAACCAGAGGCATATTTTGGCCTAGGCAAACTAGGCACTTGCCTAGGGTGACAGAATTGGGGGGGCAGCACTTTTTGAGACTTGCTACACACACTCACTTCACCCACACTGCACTACACAGGCAAACTGCACTATACACACTCACCATATACAAACCCACACACGTGCACTTTGGAAATGCCATAAATAGAGCCACGTTATACCCTTGCCAAAAAAGGCTTAAAACCTGGGGGGGCAGCAGAATGTTGAGTGCCTAGGGCAGTACAAAACCTAAATACGCCACTGGCGCTAACCCAACGCACGGAAAAAGCCAAACTTACAATATTGCACGCACGATAACATATTCCCCCCAAGTCAATGGAGCAAAAAAAGTGTGAAAAAACCCTACTCGTGTGCTAACACAACATGAAAATATGAATATTTTGCATTCCAATGTTCTTCACGTAGAAGTATATGTTCTTTTTATTCATAAATAAATTTATATATATATATATATATAAACAGAGGTGGAACTACTATTGGTGAAGAAGGTGCAGTGGCACCAGAGCCCAAGTGCTGGGGGGCCCATAGCAGCCAGTCTATACATAGGTTTGAGCAGAATGTGTACAATCCTAATGCAGGGCAGCCTTTTATTAGTGCCGGTTGCAGGTCTATCTTATCTATCTATCCTCCAAATCATTACACAGAGCAGAATGTATATAACTACTATTGCTTACTACTGAGTTATTTTTGAGGGCCCTAAAAAAAGCTTGGCATCAGGGCCCTATGTTGAGTATGGCCACTACTGTATAGGAATATCTTTTTATAAATTCATAGAACATATTCTGCTTTGTGCAGAACATTGAAATGTGAAATATTTATAGTAAATACACAGTAAAACACTTTCGGCCAGATTACGAGTTTTGCGTTATGAGGGGTGCAGTGCTAATTTGCACGTTATTGTCACCGCTCACTTTCCTACAGCGCTGGTATTACAGGTTTTTATAAACCCGGCGTTAAATGGCAAGAAGTGAGCGTAGAGCAAAATTGTGCTCCATACCGCACTCCAATACCAGCGCTGCTTAAGTCAGCGGTGAGCTGGTTGTACTTGCTTGTGTACAATTTCCCCATAGACATCAATGGGGAGAGCAGGCTGAAAAAGCCTAACACCTGCAATAAAGCAGCGTAAAGCTCAGTAACGCAGCCCCATTGATTCCTATGCGGAAACGAAATTTATGTTTACACCTAACACCCTAACATGAACCCCGAGTCGAAACACCCCTAATCTTACACTTATTAACCCCTAAACTGCCGCCCCCGACATCGCTGACATCTACATTATACTTATTAACCCCTAATCTGCCGCTCCGGACATCGCCGACACTTACATTATATTTATTAACCCCTAATCTTCGGCCCCAACGTCGCCCCACTATAATAAACATATTAACCCCTAAACCGCCGTACTCCCGCCTCACAAACACTAGTTAAATATTATTAATCCCTAATCTGCCATCCCTAACATCGCCGCCACCTACCTACATTTATTAACCCCTAATCTGCTGCCCCCAACGTCGCCACCACTATATTAAATTTATTAACCCCTAAACCTAAGTCTAACCCTAACACCCCCTAACTTAAATATAATTAAAATAAATCTAAATAAAAATTCCTATCATTAACTAAATTATTCCTATTTAAAACAAAATACTTACCTATAAAATATACCCTAAGCTAGCTACAATATAACAGTTAATAATAGTTACATTGTAGCTAGCTTAGGGTTTATTTTTATTTTACAGGTAAGTTTGTATTTATTTTAACTAGGTAGACTAGTTAGTAAATAGTTATTAACTATTTACTAACTACCTAGTTAAAATAAAAATAAAACCTAACCTTAGTTACACTAACACCTAACCTTACAGTACAATTAAATACATTACCTAAATTAAATACAATTAACAAAATTAAATACAATTACCTAAATTAAAAAAAAACACACTAAATTACACAAAATAAAAAACAAATTACAAGATATTTAAACTAATTACACCTAATCTAATAGCCCTATCAAAATAAAAAAGCCCCCCCAAAATAAAAAAAACCCTAGCCTAAACTAAACTGCCAATAGCCCTTAAAAGGGTCTTTTGCGGGGCATTGCCCCAAAGAAATCAGCTCTTTTATCTGTACAAAATATACAAATAACCCCCCCACCAGTAAAACCCACCACCCACACAACCAACCCCCCAAATAAAACCCCAACTAAAAAAACCTAAGCTCCCCATTGTCCTGAAAAGGGTATTTGTATAGGCATTGTCCTTAAAAGGGCATTTAGCTCTATTGCTGCCCAAACCCTAATCTAAAAATAAAACCCACCCAATAAACACTTAAAAAAACCTAACACTAACCCCTGAAGATCCACTTACAGTTTTGAAGAGCTAACATCCATCCTCAACGATGCCAGCAGAAGTCCTCAATGAAGCGGCAAGAAGGCCTCAACGAAGCCGGGAGAAGTCTTCATCCAAGCCGGGAGAAGTGGTCCTCCAGATGGGCAGAAGTCTTCATCCAGATGGCATCTTCTATCTTCATCCATCTGGCGCGGAGCGGGTCCATCTTCAAGACATCCGACGCGGATCATTCTCTTCGTTCAACGTCTTCTTGAACAATGAATGTTCCTTTAAATGACATCATCCAAGATGGCGTCCCTTAGATTCTGATTGGCTGATAGAATTCTGTCAGCCAATCGGAATTAAGGTTGAAATAATCCTATTGGCTGATGCAATCAGCCAATAGGATTGAACTTCAATCCTATTGGCTGATCCAATCGGCCAATAGGATTGAGCTCACATTCTATTGGCTGTTCCAATCAGAATGCGAGCTCAATCTTATTGGCTGATTGGATCAGCTAATAGGATTGAAGTTCAATCCTTTTGGCTGATTGCATCAGCTAATAGGATTTTTTTAATCTTAATTCCGATTGGCTGATAGAATTCTATCAGCCAATCGGAATCTAAGGGACGCCATCTTGGAAAACGTCACTTAAAGGAACCTTCATTCGTCGGGTAGTCGTCGGAAGAAGAGGATGCTCCGTGTCGGATGTCTTGAAGATGGACCCGCTCCGCGCCAGATGGATGAAGATAGAAGATGCCGTCTGGATGAAGACTTCTGCCCGTCTGGAGGACCACTTCTCCCGGCTTGGATGAAGACTTCTCCCGGCTTCGTTGAGGACTTCTTGCCGCTTCGATGAGGACTACTCCCGGCTTCGTTGAGGATGGATGTCGGCTCTTCAAAACTGTAAGTGGATCTTCAGGGGTTAGTGTTTTTTTAAGGGTTTATTGGGTGGGTTTTATTTTTAGGTTAGGGCTTTGGGCTGCAATAGAGCTAAATGCCCATACAAATGCCCTTTTCAGGGCAATGGGGAGCTTAGTTTTTGTTAGCTAGGGTTTTATTTGGGGGGTTAGTTGTTTGGGTGTTGGGTTTAACTGTTGGGGGGGTGTTTGTATTTTGTTTTACAGGTAAAAGAGCTGATTTCTTTGGGGAAATGCCCCGCAAAAGGCTCTTTTAAGGGCTATTGGTAGTTTAGTTTAGGCTAGGGTTTTTTTTTATTTTGGGGGGGCTTTTTTTATTTTGATAGGGCTATTAGATTAGGTGTAATTAGTATAAATATTTTGTAATTTGTTTTTTATTTTGTGCAATTTAGTGGGGGGGTTTTGTAATTTAGGTATTGTATTTAATTTAGGTAATTTATTTAATTGTAGTGTAAGGTTAGATGTTAGTGTAACTCAGGTTAGGTTTTATTTTACAGGTAAATTTGTATTTATTTTAGCTAGGTAGTTAGTAAATAGTTAATAACTATTTAGTAACTATTCTACCTAGTTAAAATAAATACAAACTTGCCTGTGAAATAAAAATAAAACCTAAGCTAGATACCATGTAACTAATAGTTATATTGTAGCTAGCTTAGGGTTTATTTTATAGGTAAGTATTTAGTTTTAAATAGGAATTATTTAGTTATTATTAGTAGGTTTTATTTAGATTTGTTTTAATTATATTAAAGTTAGTGGGTGTTAGGGTTAGGGTTAGACTTAGGTTTAGGGTTTAATAACATTAGTATAGTGGCGGCGACTTTGGGGGTGGCAGATTAGGGGTTAATAAATGTAGGTAGGTTGCAGCGATGTTAGGGGCAGCAGATTAGAGGTTAATAATATTTAACTAGTGTTTGCGATGCGGGAGTACAATGTTTAAGGGGTTAATATGTTTATTATAGTGGCAGCGATGTCGGGAGCGGCAGATTAGGGGTTAATAATTTTATTTTAGTGTTTGCGATGCGGGAGGGCCTCGGTTTAGGGGTTAATAGGTAGTTTATGGGTGTTAGTGTACTTTTAAGCACTTTAGTTATGAGTTTTATGCTACAGCTTTGTATTGTAAAACTCATAACTACTGACTTTAGAATGCATTATGAATCTTGCGGGATAGGCTGTACCGCTCACTTTTTGGCCTAAAAAAAAAAGCTTGTAATAGCGGCGCTATGGAAGTCCCATTGAAAAAAGACTTTACGAAAAGTGCGTAAGTTAATTTGCAGTATGGCCAAAAAAGGTGTGCGGTACAGCTGTACCTACAAGACTCGTCATAGCAGCGGTAGTAAAAAAGCAGCGTTATGAGCCTTAACGCTGCTTTTTTACTCATAACTCAAAACTCGTAATCTAGCCGTTTATTAATAATGAATATTGCATTTATATGATTTTTCATGCTTTCCCCTACTCAACTGCAAAGGGCTCCAATGCACTTTTATATATGTCTGTATCTGTACACACATATATATATATATATATATATATAAATATATATATAAACATATACATTTTTTTATAACACCTGAGACCTTAAATCTTTCAGCCCTTATTACTTTTTTGTGCAATATTTTTTTTTAAATAATTTTATTATATGGATGTTATTATAAATGTAACTGTGCTTTGTAAGGTATTATTTATGTGTTTTGTGAGACTTTTTGTTTCCCTAAACAGTTAGCCAGAGCTCCTAAGACGTGCTAACCCAATGCACGTTAAATTAAATTGCCCTTAAGCGATCACATTTATTCAACTTGTAACACGATCTGAAAACCTGATGAGCACAAACAGCTGAGAAAAACCCTTATTGCTTGCGCATAACTGTTAACATGCCACTCATAATCTGGCCCAATATAATTCCAATCTATACATCTATAGTATTATATCTAAACACACAATTTATACTTACCTGATAAATTAATTTATTTCATGGTGATGAGAGGCCACGATCCATTACTCATGGGAATTACCCTTCTCTACCACTAGGAGGAAGCAAAGAGTCCCAAACCCCAAGAGCTCTATAAACCCCTCACACATAACTCAGTCTAATGTATAGCCAAGCAAGTGAGGTAAGATAAAGAAATAAGAGCCATAAAAGGAGCAGGGGAAGATGTGCTGAACAAAAAAACTAACCCCAGTAAAAACACAAAGGTGGGGTATTGTGGACTCTCACCACCATGAAAGAAATTAATTTATCAGTTAAGTATAAATTATTTTTTCTTTCATACAGGTGGTTAAAGTCCATGATCCATTACTCACGGTAAGTTATACGCAAGCTCTGGCATCCATGAGTAATAACAGGGAGGGATTTAAAAAAACATATTTTTTCACTGAGAAATAAATTCCACAACTTCAAATAAATATATTCTTCCTTAATAGAAATGGAACAATTTTTTATAGTACAAACAACAGTGGGGACAGTTTTTGTTCCATAATACAGTGTAAAAACAGTAATGAGACCAGATATACACAGATAAGGAAAAAACAAGTAAAGAGCTCTGTACAAATGCTCTGAGTCTCTTTAAGCTTAGTGTCAATACACTAAAAAAACAGACTTCAGATTGAAAATGCCAAATAAATCCCCCCTGGCAGCACCTTGCATGAGTACTTACCCCTTACTAGCAACTAATGTACGATTAGATGTATCGAACTGGATGAATTACAGACCCAGAACACTGTACTGCTTATCTACACTTCTCAGGCTTCAGGAAATTTGAGAAAGGCCGGGGAAGTTGTGGGGGCTGGGGGGCTAACGGCAGGAGGGCAAAGAAGAAAATGGCAAAAAAAATCACAAACAAAACTAGAGAGTGTCAACTTAACTGTTAACTGCCAGCAGATATCTTAAGGGGCAAAGTACCTATTACAGAAAGGTGCTGAAAAAAGTCTCCACAGAGCTGCCAGAGGGTTAATAAAGCCATTCAGTATAGTAGTCTGTTGTGTTTTAAAAAATAGTATAAAGAATACAGGAACCTGCAAATTAGGCAAAACAAGTGTGTCAGGAGCAGAAACAGAGTGAGTGCCCAGGCTATGTTGTACCTGACTGAGGTACCTACAAATAGCCTCTGGCAGTGTGTGTGCTAAGGTAAAGCATTTACCTGCAAAAACACCCCTCCACTGGCTTACCAAGCATGCAGCTGCAGCAGTATCCAATTAAGAGTCCATCCACTGCAGATACGAGTATCGCAGAGGAAATATTGTAGGAAATACCAGAATCCCACAGTAGAAGGCTGCAAGACAAGTCCCTGTGACATCTGAGGGTAGCCATGGCAGAAATCTCATATAAAATACCATTATCACTTGTTTGAAAGTGAGAGAGCAGCCAAACGCTTAAAAAACGGCAGCCTTGAAAAAAACAGCACTATTTAATAGACACTCGTCCATTATCAAACAAACAGCAAAAAGCCAAATCAGTACTGAAACATATCAGCAGAGGTTATGGGAATAGGAGTATATGTAGATCTATAAATGGAGGCAAAAGACAAGTCCCTGCGACTTATTATAGAGGGTTTATGAAAATTTTCCCATGAGGTGAAACAAAGAATAATAAACCATACCCCAAATACATCCCTCTGACAAGCACTGTACTCTTAGGGGAAACCAGGCCTTAATAGAGACTGAAAACCCCTTTCTCTGAAGAATCAAATGCACATCTTCATTCTTCAACCACATCCAGCAGAGGCAATGTAAAGACTGAGGTATGTGTGAGGTGGGAGGGGTTTTATAGAGCTCTTGGGGTTTGGGACTATTTGCCTCCTCCTAGTGGTAGAGAAGAATAATGGAGTGTGAACTCTCACCACCTGTATGAAAGAAACTGTATTAACTGTTAACGTTTTCACTGCTGAAAATGTATAGCAATTTAGCTAATTTGCATTTGCTTAGCCACATTACAATCTGTCCTCATTTGGAATTTTAAACCATTCAGATTGATACTAATATGTCCATTCTTATGCATGATTTTATTAAATGCCTCCAAGACATTTTTCAAACTTGGCTGGGTTAATTTTAATATTACAAATTAGATAATAATAATAGTGCCAAACAAAGGACAGTTTTAATAACTATATACAATGTGGTATATTCCAATAATTTAGGAAAGATTTTCTTATGATTGTTTTGTCTACAAAAATCACCATTGAAGTTCATGTGACTTGTGTATAAATCATGTGATAAGTTTCTCTAAATGATTAGAATATACAGATTTAATTGTTTTTGAAATTGAATATAAACTAAAACCAAAATGGGATTATGTAAACTAGGGTGTGCTATAATGGTTTTATATTATGGAACCCATTTAGCTAATTGTAGGCAGACAAGTCTCCCAGTCATGAAAACCTAATCACTTTTGGAAAAAAGCTGAAAATGCATTGTCTTCTGTGTTTTTCTTTTGAATTACTATAATTGTTTCATTAGGGTCTCTGTGCTCCTAAAATAAGCATTTAATTCTAAATGTTGTTGTTCAAAACCCTTTAACTAGAATGGCTTAAAGGACCAGTCAATACAGTAGATTTGCATAATCAACAAATGCATGATAACAAGACAATGCAATAGCACTTAGGGGCCAATTTATTAAGTGCCGGGCGGAAATGATTCTCTGTAGCGAATCATGTCCGCCCAGTATTGCTAAATGCCGACCGCATACGCAGTCAGCATTTAACATTGCACAAGCACTTCTGGTGAAATGCTTGTGCAATGCCGACCCTTGCACATTCACGGCCCATCGGCCACTAGCAGGGGGTGTCAATCATCCTGATCGGATCGGGATGATTGTAGTCTGCCACCTAAAAGGTGGCAGAGACGTTAAGGAGCAGCAGTTTTATGACTACTGCTTCTTAACTTAAGTTTCCGAAGAGCAGGAAACTAAGGAGGTAGATTGCAGCATCTGCTACTTGGTAACAAATGTCAAAGTTATGTCTATTTCCACTCCCCCTGTATCATGTGACAGCCGTCAGCCAATCAAAAAAACGAATATATATATAGTCTGTGAATTCTTGCACATGCTCAATAGGAGCTGGGGGCTGAAAAAAAGTAAATATAAAAATACTGTGCACATTTTGTTAATGGAAGTAAATTGGAAAGCTGTTTAAAATTGATGCTCTATCTAAATCATGAGAGCTTAATTTTAACTTGAGTGTCCCTTTAACATATTGACTATTAAGTTTTGGCAGTTTACCTCAGATTGGGAGCTACAAAACCTTATAACGTGAAGTAACTTGCTTCAGTATATTTTGGAAAAAAAATTGTCAGGATGTGGAAAATACATTTTAGAGAATCCTACAGCAACGGTTGTTAGGTTTTCATAGTTTCATTTGATGAAAAATGAAGCAGTACATCTGCAGACATTACATTTCAAAGTGGTGGTGTTTTGATGTTGCTCGTGCATAGGCAGTAGAATAAAACAGACAAAATACATTTTGTACATTAAATATATGCATAAAAAACATATGCAGATAATTATATAAGTTCAACATTACTTTTATACTAAGTTTAGGTGTTTAGGCTTTTTGATTTCACTAAATATACAGTAATCAGTGTTGTGTTTGAGATTTAGCAAATGCATAATTTTGGAAGTTGGTCTGGTCAGACAAGACAGATAGATAGGGGCATATGTATCAAGGTCTGGCAGACCTGATCCGACACTGCGGATCAGGTCCGCCAGACCTCGATGAATTTGGCGAGCAATACGCTCGCCGTATTCAGCATTGCACAAGAGCTGCTGGTGCAACGCTGCCCCCTGCAGACTCGCGGCCAATGGGCCGCCAGTAGGGGGTGTCAATCAACCCGATCGTACTCGATCGGGTTGATTTCCGGCGATGTCTGTCCGCCTGCTCAGAGCAGGCGGACAGGTTATGGAGCAGCGGTGTTTGTGACCGCTGCTTCATAACTGCTGTCTCTGGCGAGCCTGCAGGCTCGCCAGAAACACGGGGCATCAAGCTCCATTTGGAGCTTGATAAATATGCCCCATAGACTGATTGTCATGTGTTAAAAGTCAGCAAAAGGCTTATGAGCATTTTTAGTCTATGGCCACTGGCCAGGAAAAGCCAAAACAGGATATTTGTCCCATCTGGCCATCCATCAACAATGAATGTTCATGCTTTTGTAGTATATGGTCATGTGAAATTTTGTTCTATATTAGATATGTGATCATTTTGTCAAATAAAAATGTGCATTGTTTTGCAGGCAGGGACACACCCCTTGAAAAGTCACTTTAAGGTTGTTTAACACAAACACTTTCTCCGGACACAGTCTAAAGTCAAGAGTCTATAAAATGACATGGATAAAACTAGAAATTTGTTATAAATTCATTAAAAGCGTGGAATCCAATGAAAGAACAAGTTTATTGCCATAGGCAAAGGGTAGAGGCGTAGCTGTACGCATTTCAGGCTACTTCCAGGAGAGCTGGTGAGCAAGGACAGGGAGCAGCCCAAAATGCGTACAGCGATGCATATACCCTTTGCCTATAGCAATGAACTTGTTCTTACATTGGATCCCATGCTTGTATTGGTTTTACAACACATTTCTATTTTTATGCATGTAGCCTTATGGACTCTTGACTTTAGACTGAGAAAGTGTTTGTGCTGTTACATTGTATTCTGCTTCAACGGAGGCCGATCTTCAAGCACCGGTAACATGGTGCGCCTCCTCATTGTGCTGACGCCGAAGAATGCCGGAAGGGGAGCGGATAAGAAAAACCAAGCGCCAGTTTGCATTTACCTTCTAATGTTGTTTATCTTACTACTTTTGCTGTGGCCAATTAGGGACAAATATATATTAGCTTCTGCACATATCAACCAATCACTATGCAACATGAAGGAGTGTCTGGGTTTTGCATTCCACAGAATACACTCAGGCTTTTCTGGGGGGTGTGGAAATACTAAAATTTTCAGCGTTAAATTACAGCAAAAATGGGCAAAATAAATAATGAAAGTACATTTTTTTTTCTTTTCTTTTCAATTCCACCTAATCAAATGTTTTATAAGAAACCCAATTTCTTTCTGTAATGATTCAGATAGAACATACAATTTTAAACAAAAGAGGAGTGTGCACGTGTCTGGAGCACTATACGGCAGCAGTTTTGCAATAATGTTCTTTCAATAGCACTAGATGGCAGTACTACTCCCTGAAATGAAGTGCTCCAGACTCTAGACACCTAGCTACGTATCTCTTCAACAAACAATACCATGGGAACAAAGCAAATTTGATAATAGAAGTAAATTGGAAGCTTTTTTAACATTGTATGCTCTGTCTGAATCACAAACTAATGTTATTTTGGTTTCATATCCCTTTAAAATGGTCTTAAAACTTAGACATCTGTTAGGTACCTTACTTTAAAGGCCTCTCATGTGAATCGAAACCTTAACTTAAGTTGTTTTTTCTTTCGCTCATTCTCTAACATTTACTCACAGTACCTTATATTGCCTCTCTCTACTACAGTACTTAAAGGGATATGAAACCCAAATATTTTTCTATCATGGTTCAGACACAGCATCAGATTTTAAACAACTTTCCAATTTACTACTATTATCAATTTTTCTTCATTCTCTTGATATCTTTTGTTGAAAAGCAGGGACATATGCTCAGGAGACATATGCTCAAAATTATTAACACAATGTATCTACTCATAAATTCAATTTAATTGACATTTACAGCCTTACTTACTCATATTTATTGCCATTGTTGTTTGGGAATTGCTTTATACACATTGGCATAAAACTATGTAAATTATGACAAGTGGATAGTTCAATTTAAATCACATTTAATATGTCTTGCAAATTTGAAAACAACTGCAGATAAAAACCAAAATGTGTATTTATATAAAGTTGTGGGCCTTAGGGCATAAACAACTGAATTGATACTGTGACTAAATGTCTTTCACAGCAAATCATTTTATTAAACTAAACAGAATATTTATAACAGCCTTATTTTCAAGGACCAATCTTAAAGGTAATTTTGAACAAAAGTCAAATTCATTACAACACAAAATTCTTTAATTTACATATCTCTAATTTGTAGAAGTGAAGCCTTGAATTTGATTCCCTCTGCATTCATCAAATTGTTATCAAGCAAAATTCAACATGATGTGTTGTAATTGTACAGCAGCAAATATGTAAAATCTATCATGTGAAGGATATGACGGCTACCCCGACTAGGTAGCTCAGCCAAACGGGTCCTGCTTCCTCCCTGGCGACTGCAGCTATGTAGCTGGCAAGTGACCACAGCCTGTAGCCACCCTTGATGCCCGACAGCACCAGTATTCAGGGTCCCACCCTGTGGCAGACTCCAGCTACCCAGACTAGGTAGCCCAGGAAAGTGATTTTAGCAGGAGCTCACCCAAATAACTAGACATACTAGCACTCAGGTGAAACAGGAACTGATTTTATTGGAAAAGACACACTCTTTTATAAACAAAGCTCATCTTGATTAGACACTGGACAATCCCACAATTTTCCCGCCATTCCCGCCCCTCCAGACAGACCGGCGCCTCCATAGCAGCCATAGTCCCACAGAATTCCAGGACCCAGGGGTGACGGTTTCGAGGTGATCCTGGGGGAGCGGTGGCACTTCCAGGGTGTCATTTGAAAGCTCTCGGTGGACTAAAGATGCCACAGTCCAAAAGCGGCATGATTCATTACTGGGAACCGGAGTTACACTCCAGTAAAGATTGGGGGGTAGGGGTGTCCGAGACCCCCAGTTCCCAAAGTAGCTCCCCTCCGGCAATTTCACCACCTCTTGTCCTCCCTAGGAGCTACCAATCCCCAAAAGAGCAGAGCTCTGGGACAAAGGGCCGCTGGAGCAACCAGGGTTAAAGGTAGCTGGTGTAGTGCTGTTCTGTGGCCGACCGGGAGTTCCAGGAGCCCGGCCGGCCTGAGAGGGGTGAGGCAGGTGTCCGTGGTGAGCTAGCCGACCAGGAGTTCTAGGAGCCCGGCCAGCCTAGGAGGGTTTTTCCGGTCAGAGGCCAGCTCTTCTCTGACAAAGTAATGGTGACAAAACAAGCAACCAAAAGCTTCCAGAGACCGCGGTTGCTTTGAGGAGCACAAAACCGCTGAGAAACAACAGGGGTGAGGTAGTAAGGGGGTGGGGGTTAGCCTTGGGGGTCTGGTATCCGTGACATCTCCCCCCCCTTCAGTTTGGCAGACCCGGCTAGACAGTTAGTGGGTTGGCCTGGGGCTGTCCGGCGGTTGCCCTCCAATTCTCGGTTGCTGGAGAAGGTTATCCCATCTGTCCTGGGCTTGGGGCATCCTGGGGGGTTCCTGTCAGTGTTTATTCCCTGCGCCTAGGCACACAATGCAAAGTCCCAAACAAGTTTGCCAAGGCCAGCTCCCAAATAATTGCTCTCCCACAAGTTCTAGTGTCTTTAGGTTCCATGGCCACACTGCCTCCCTCTGTGACACTTGGTTGAGTACCGTCTGACCCACTCACAAACAAACCCAGTGCCGGTTTCCCAGCTGAATTCCCACCCCAGACTGGAGGGTGAGGTTTTGTCAGGGTTTTTTCCCTGATCTGTTTGCCATGTGCTGCTGGCAGCCATTTTACTCACCTCTCTTTCTGACTCTGGTGCATACTGTGTGATGCTGCTCATTTCCTGGACTTCCTTTTATGGCTAGACTGGTGTACATCATCCGTGTGAGACAGGATGCAGTCTCAGAATTGTGATGTCATCACTTATTATTTAAAGGGCCTCTGTTCAGTATGCTTTGCCCTTGCGTTGTCTCAGACCTGTTTGTGAGAGCTCCTGTGTATTACCTGGCTGTCTGACGTCCCTCCTGATTACTGATCCCAGGCTTGTTCCTGACTCTGCTGTTCTCCTTGATCTTGATTCCGGCTCGTCTGACTATTTTTTTTGGCTCCTGACTCGGCTCGTCTGACTACCAGTTCTGGTTTTGATTCCTGGCTTGACTGTCTCCTCCCCTGGGAAGGGGTTCTGCTGCTGGGGTAGAGTTATCGACATCTGTCTCTCCCTGCCAGGTGTTCTGTGTAAGGGGAGGGAGGACGACTTCCTCTGCTCCCAGGGGATGGCTCTGCCACTGGGGAGAGAGACCGACTGTCTCCTCTCCCTGCCTGGGAAGAGAGACCGACTGTCTCCTCTCCCAGGAAGGGGTTCTGTGTAAGGGGAGTGAGGACGACTACCTCCGCTCCCAGAGGATGGCTCTGCCACTGGGGAGAGAGACCAACTGTCTTCTCTCCCAGCTCCTGGCTCTGCTGCTGGGGAGAGAGACCGACTGTCTCCTTTCTCAGGAAGGGGTTCTGCGTAAGGGGAGGGAGGACGACTAACTCTGCTCCCAGGGAATGGCTCTGCTGCTGGGGAGAGAGACTGACTGTCTCCTCTCCCTGTACCTGGCTCTGCCACTGGGGAGAGAGATCGACTGTCTCCTCTCCCAGGAAGGGGTTCTGCGTAAGGGGAGGGAGGACGACTACCTCCGCTCCCAGGGGATGGCTCTGCCGCTGGGGAGAGAGACCAACTTTCTCCTCTCCCTGCTCCTGGCTCTGCTGCTGGGGAGAGAGACCGACTGTCTCCTCTCCCAGGAAGGGGTTCTGCATAAGGGGAGGGAGGACAACTACCTCCGCTTCCAGGGGATGGCTCTGCCGCTGGGGAGAGAGACCGACTGTCTCCTCTCCCGACTCCTGGCTCTGCCGCTGGGGAGAGAGACCGACTGTCTCCTCTCCCAGGAAGGGGTTCTACTTACAGGGAGGGAGGACGACTACCTCTGCTCCCAGGGGATGGCTCTGCTGCTGGGGAGAGAGACTGATTGTCTCTTCTCCCAGGAAGGGGTTCTGCGTAAGGGGAGGGAGGAGGACTACCTCCACTCCCAGGGGATGTCTCTGCCACTGGGGAGAGAGACCGACTGTCTCCTCTCTTGGCTAATGGCTCTGCCACTGGGGAGAGAGACCGACTGTCTCCTCACCCAGGAAGGGGTTCTGCTTACGGGGAGGGAGGACAACTTCCTCTGCTCCAAGGGGATGGCTCTGCCGCTGGGGAGAGAGACTGACTGTCTCCTCTCCCAGGAAGGGGTTCTGCGCAAGGGGAGGGAGGACGACTACCTCCACTCCCAGGGGATGGCTCTGCCGCTGGGGAGAGAGACCAACTGTCTCCTCTCCCAGGAAAGGGTTCTGCGTAAGGGGAGGGAGGCCAACTACCTCTGCTCCCAGGGGATGGTTCTGCTGCTGGGGAGAGAGAACGACTGTCTCATCTCCCAGTTCCTGGCTCTGCCGCTGGGGAGATAGACCGATTGTCTCCTCTCCCGGGAAGGGGTTCTGTGTAAGGGGAGGGAGGATGCCTACCTTTTCTCCCTGGTTTACTGGAGCTGTTGCAGGTGCTGGGCAGAGGCCGGCGGCTCTCTGCCATGTTGCCAGCACTTCTGCTAGGGTGGCCCCCTGGTCCAAGACGATAAGCTCAGAGCCAGACTGTTGATCGGGATCCAGCAACTCTGGTTCCCTGTTTCTTTGTTGCCACTCCTTCACGGTCGAGCTTAATGAATCCCAGAGGGCTGCACCCCAGATCTGTATAGCCGTGGCATGCTGCTTAACGAGATCTAGCAGCCTCTTGTATTCCTCGACCAGTGCCTTATAAAATCCAGATCGTCTAGTAGCCAGGATTCCTCCAAGAGATCCAGCATTTCCTCTTGGAGCCCAGAGATATCCTCCAGAACCGGGTCCATCTCGCTCCCAAACTGTGGGTCCTCTGTCCTTTTTGTAAATAGCAATCCAGGGCCGCCAAAGCCAAAGCTGTCTGTGGGGGAGCCATCCCCTAGCCATGGCTGCGCTTGCATAGCGAGCCATTGGAGGATCCGATAGCCATCCTCCACCCACATCTCTTGCTGGACCAGTATAGCCTTGGCACGCTGCTTAACAAGATCTAGCAGCCTCTTGTATTCCTCGACCAGTGCCTTATAAAATCCAGATCATCTAGTAGCCAGGATTCCTCCAAGAGATCCAGCAGTTCCTCTTGGAGCCCAGAGATATCCTCCAGAACCTGGTCCATCTCGCTCCCAAACTGTAGGTCATCTGTTTTTTTTGTAAATAGCAATCCAGGGCCGCCAAAGCCAAAGCTGTCTGTGGGGGAGCCATCCCCTAGCCATGGCTGCACTTGCATAGCGATACATTGGAGGGCCCGATAGCCGTCCTCCACCCACATCTCTTGCTGGACCAGTCTATGTAGAACAAATAGCTATTCCTTCTTTGGGTGTTTTCCCGGGAAAGGCACTCTCACGGTCCGCCAAACCCGGAACCTCGTGTCATTCATGGGGAGGACCTTTCCATTGTCCTGCTCCTGTTGAAGAGCCTCCCACCAGAGGTCCCGGCGGATCAGGTCCCTCTGTTCCAGCTCATCCTGTAGGTAAGTAGAACCGTCCAGCTGGGCCAGCACCTCCTGTACTCTCCTTAGAAATTCGACTTCCATAGTTACCGGCTACTGTGGCCCTTCTCCTCTGTCAGCAGGAATCGTGTGGAAGAAGCAGATCCCACCGCTGCCAGCCAATGTAACGGATACCCCGGCTACCCTGACTGGGTAACTCCACCAAACAGGTCCTGCTTCCTCCCTGCTGACTGCGGCTATGTAGCTGGCAAGTGACCACAGCCTGTAGCCACCCCTGATGCCCGACAGCATCACAGCACCAGTATTCAGGGTCCCACCCTGTGGCAGACTCCAGCTACCCAGACTAGGTAGCTCTGCTAGAGTGTCCTTCCTCTGCCTGGAACAGGCTGCTATGTAGCCCAAGAAAGTGATTTTAGCAGGAGCTCAAATAACTAGACATACTAGCATTCAGGTGAAACAGGAACTGATTTTATTGGAAAATACACACACTTTTATACACAAAGCTCATCTTGATTAGACACTGGAGTTTCGGGATTGGCTGCACTTTCAGTGTGTCATTTGAAAGCTCTTGGTCCCCAGATGCCACAGTCCAAAAAGCGGTGTGATTTGTTACTGGGGACCGGAGTTACAGCCCGGTAAAGATTTGGTGGGATAGGGGTGTCCGAAACCCTCAGTTCCCCAAGTAGCTCCCCTCCGGCAATTTCACCACCTCTTGTCCTCCCTAGGAGCTACCAATCTCCAAAAGAGCGGAGCTCTGGGACAAAGGGCCGCTGGAGCGACCAGGGTTAAAGGTAGCAGGTGTAGTGCTGTTCTGTGGCCGACCCGGGAGTTCCAGGAGCCCGGCCGGCCTGAGAGGGGTGAGGCGGGTGTCCATTGTGAGGCGGCCGACCGGGAGTTCCAGGAGCCCGGCCAGCCTAGAAGGGTTTTTCCGGTCAGAGTCCAGCTCTTTTCTGACAAAGTACTGGTGACAAAACAAGCAACCAAAAGCTTCCAGAGACCGCGGTTGCTCTGGGGAGCCCAAAACCGCTGAGAAACAACAGGGATGAGGTAGTAAGGGGGTGGGGGTTAGCCTTGGGGGTCTGGTATTCATGACTATCATAAGTAAAAGAAGTGTATCAGGCTGACTGGAAATATGAGAGGAATATAGGTTGTTGAAATGCGCACATACATGCGGCAGAAACAGTGCAGATCTTGCCAATGTGTGAAGATGCACTAGTAAAACCCTTAATGACTGTGGACCTACAGGGTACGCTGGTTGTTAAGGGGTTAAAGGGATCTTAAACCCATTTTGTTTTCATGATTTAGCTAGAGCATGGAATTTTCAAACAACTTTCCAATGTACTTCAATTATCTAATTTGTTTTGTTCTCTTGGTATCCTTTGTTGAAAAGTATACATAAGTAGGCTCAGAAGCTGCTGATTGGTGGCTGCACATGTATGCCTCATGTTATTGGCTCACCCATATGCATTGCTGTTTCTTCAACAAAGGCTACCAAGAAAATGAAGAAAATAAACTAATAGAAGTAAATTGGAAAGTTGTTTCAAATTGTATGTTATATCGGAAGCATGAAAGAATTTTTTTTTTTTTTTGTCTCTTTAACCCCTTCAGCCAAATGGACGTAGATCTTCGTCATGTGGTACATAGCCCTTAGTAAAGCATAACTAACAGCTGGAAGCCCAGCAGTCTCGGTTGCCAAGCTAAGAGCTACTGTTCCTGGATTTCCAGCATCTGCCTTCATATGGTAACGGAGCATGATCGGTGCTCCATTACCATATGAAGGCAGATTGACAGATCATTATAGACAGTGATACAGTCTTTGTCAACACTGATACAGTCTTTGTCACTGTCTGTAAAAATCTACATTGGTGCCGGTGGGAGGTGTGAGAGGAAAGGCAGGATGTGGGTGGGTTGGCACAGAGGCAGAGAGAGGGGGAAGGAGTGGGAGGGGCCATACCCTGCAGAAAATATTTTTGCCCATTTGCGTGTGCAAGATAAATTAGCGTTCCCCTTATAATCTAGCCCAAAATCTTTTGTTGTGGGTAGTATGACAATGTTGTAATAGATTTTCATTATTTATTTTGACCTTTTCATGTAACTTAGCTCTGAAAATTATGATTTTTCTAATTCTTAGAACTGGAAATTCATACTGCAGATATCCCAAGGCTAACCCTGCTACGTACCTGTCCCTAATTGCCTTTAACTGATAACAACTGCAAAACATTGAAGTGACTGCTAACATAATCACCGTGGCTAACCTTGTTTTCTGCAGACAGAAGCAAAGATTGGCTCCCCCAAATAATAAGTGGTGGGTAGAGTTTGGCTATTGAAACACAATGTGGCAAACAAGATGTTAATTTCTTTTAAAAAGTTTAGACTAATATGTTACACTATTGTAAGACAACAGGACAAAGGGATTACTGCCCCTTTAACAAGCAGATAGATATTCTGAGGACCGAATCATCCAGAAGAGATGCATTAGTATCTACAGCAGAAGTGCTAAGGGAGGGGTGTAAATGCTACCACACTGATCCAACAGTCTGTTAAAAAAAAGGGCCACTGGATAGAGAGTTGGGTATGTTTAGCTCAATGCACATAATAAATATAGAAATAAGGGCCCTGTCATGCTGAATCTTCTAAGTGTGTTGGAATCTAGTTTTAAACAAAGGGTTCTTGCAAAATCTGTTGTTTCAGCTTTAGTTTATGCTGATAATTTATTTTATAAGATGTATGGGAACTGGAACACAGGGAAAGTACCTGGTTTTACTTCATAAGGAATCAGATACCTAGTGGTATTTGTACTGGAAGCTAATGTGTATAGCCTGTTAATGTGTCTTCCTAGCCTATACTTACCCTTGTACCTGCTGGCTGTTACACAATGCTGTGGTCTATAGCTGTCATTGTACCTACTGGCTATTACACACTGCTGTGTCCTGTGGCATATACCTGTCATTGTACCTACTGGCTATTACACACTGCTGTGTCCTATAGTCTATACCTGTCATTGTTCCTACTGGCTATTACACACTGTTGTGTCCTGTGGCCTATACCTGTCATTGTACCTACTGGCTATTACACACTGCTTTGTCCTGTGGTCTATACCTGTCATTGTGCCTACTGTCTATTACACACTGCTGTGTCCTGTGGTCTATACCTGTCATTGTGCCTACTGTCTATTACACACTGCTGTGTCCTATAGTCTATACCTGTCATTGTACCTACTGGCTATTACACACTGCTGTGTCCTGTGGCCTATACCTGTCATTGTACCTTCTGGCTATTACACACTGCTGTGTCCTGTGGCCTATACCTATCATTGTGCCTACTGTCTATTACACACTGCTGTGTCCTGTGGAATATACCTATCATTGTGCCTACTGTCTATTACACACTGCTGTGTCCTGTGGCCTATACCTGTCATTGTGCCTACTGTCTATTACACACTGCTGTGTCCTGTGGCCTATACCTGTCATTGTGCCTACTGTCTATTACACACTGCTGTGTCCTGTGGTCTATACCTATCATTGTGCCTACTGTCTATTACACACTGCTGTGTCCTGTGGCCTATACCTGTCACTGTACCTTCTGGCTATTACACTGCTGTGTCCTGTGTCCTATACCTGTCATTGTACATACTGTCTATTACACACTGCTGTGTCCTGTGTCCTATACCTGTCATTGTACCTACTGGCTATTGCACACTGCTGTGTCCTGTGGCCTATACCTGTCATTGTACCTGTGATGATAGCAGGATGTGATGTCACTAGCATGTGGGCGGGGCTTAGGTCCGGTGTCTGTGTCGCAGTTAGTTTAGTACAATCAACCTGTCTGGATGTGTATTGCTATGCTCTGTAATAAAATAGAGTTGTACCATCATTGCTGTGTCCTGCATATGTCCTGCATCTCATGACATGGTGTCAGAAGTTCTGGACTACGCTTCTGTTTCTGATGATGACGATGTCAAAGTTTACCCCACCTGAGCCTTTTGACTTTTCTCAGCCTGCAGCTTGGCCCACATGGCGTCAGCGGTTTCAGCGCTTCAGGATTGCTTCCAAACTGAACAAGGAGAGTGGTGAAGTACAAGTTAATTCTCTTTTATACTCTATGGGGAAAGATGTAGAGCCAGTGTTCAATGCTTTTACTTTCCAAGAAGGGGAAGAAGTTAACTTTGATATAGTTATGGATAAACTCAGTGCCCACTTTGTGCCCAAAAGAAATGTGATTCACGAGAGAGCTTGTTTTCACAAACGTAATCAGCGTGTGGGAGAATCTGTGGAGTCATTTGTGCGCAGCCTGTATGAATTAGCTGAATTCTGTGAGTTTGGTGTTGCTAAAGAAGAGCAAATCAGAGACAGAATAGTTATTGGAATTGCAGATGCTGAAGTCTCCCTGAAGCTGCAGTTAGAGCCTGATTTAACATTAGACGGGGCTATTAGGATGGCCCGCCAGAGTGAACTGGTGAAAAAGCAAAGTGCTGATCTGAGGTCTGAGAGTATTGTGGATGAAGTGCAACAGTCTAGGAAAATTACTAGTGAAAGGCACAGTGTGAGCGGTAGATCTAAAGTACTGGAAAGGCCTAGAAGTGGATGGGCGCAACATGGCCGATGCACACGGTGCTACCGGGCTCATGATCAGAGTGCTATATGCCCGGCCAGAGATAAAAGATGCAGAAAATGTAACAGAATAGGCCATTTTGAAGTGGTGTGTAAAACTGAATACATTAAGGAGATGCAGGTGGACAGTGACCAGGAGGGTCAGGAAGTGTCTTTTGTGGGGTCTGTTGTGGAACGGACAAGCTCAGAGGAAGATTGGAAAGTTACCTTTACTGTAATGGGAGCCAATGTTGATTTTAAGATTGACACAGGAGCTGATATCACTGTAATGTCTTTTGCTGAATTTATGAAACTGCCTCGACAGCCCCAGCTGGCGAAGGTTACTACAAATGTTCATAGTCCTGGTGGCCGCATTGATTGTGTGGGGAAATTTCTTGCCAGCTGTGAGTACAAACAAAGGAAGTTCACCATGTGGGTGCATGTGATCCGAGGTCAGTGTGTTAACAGTTTATTGAGCAGAAAAGCAGCCTGTGACTTGGGCCTCGTGGCCAGAGTGAATGAGATCTCTGAAGATATGTTTGGCGAGTTGGGCCTACTGAGCTGCAAACCTGTCCGTATAGCACTTAAAAGTGACGCAGTCCCGTACAGTATTTCTACTCCTCGTAGAATTCCGTTCCCGCTCATGCCTCAAGTGGAGAAAGAGCTCATGCGCATGAAGTCTATGGGGGTTATTGAAGAGGTTGTTGAAGCAACTGATTGGTGTGCCCCCATTGTTCCAGTTGCAAAGAAAAACGGAAAGGTGCGCATCTGTGTGGACCTGAAAAGGTTGAATGAGGCAGTAAAGAGGGAGAGATTTGTGCTGCCGACACTGGAAGATATAGCCCCGAAGTTGGCTGGGGCGAAGTTCTTTTCCACATTAGACGCTTCTAGCGGCTTTTGGCAGATCCCCCTGGATCCAAAGTGCCGCAAACTGACTACCTTTATCACTCCGGTAGGTCGGTTCTGTTTCTGCAGACTTCCCTTTGGGATATCCTCCGCTCCTGAGATCTTTCAGAGGGAAATGAGTTCTCTCCTGAGTGGCCACGTGGGCACAGCAGTCGTCATGGACGACATTCTAGTGTATGGGTCTACAGTGGAGGAGCATGATCAGCGTTTGAGTTGTGTGCTGCAGGCTATCAAAGAGTCTGGGCTGAAGCTGAATAAAGAAAAATGTCATTTTAGGAAAACTGAATTATGCTACTTTGGGCATATCATCAACGGGGATGGCATCAAGCCGGACCCCGAGAAAATTCGGGCTATCGAACAGATGAAAAGCCCTTCTGATGTACATGAGCTGAGACAGATATTGGGCCTTGTAAATTACGTGGGCAAGTTTCTTCCAGATTTATCTACAGTTTTGCACCCTATCACAGAGTTGCTTAAGAAAGATGTTGCCTGGGTCTGGGGACCCTCACAAGAGAAAGCGTTCCTGCATGCTAAGTCCCTGCTGGGGTCTGCCCCAGTGCTGGGGTTCTACGACCCTTCAAAAAAGACTGTGGTTAGTGCTGATGCAAGCAGTTATGGGTTGGGGGCTGCACTCCTGCAGCTGAATGACAACAAACTACAGCCCATCGCCTACTGTTCCCGCACACTGACGGCTGCGGAGTCGAAATACGCTCAAATTGAGAAAGAGTGCCTGGCTGCAGTTTGGGCTTGTGAGCGCTTTCAGCGTTATCTAGTGGGTTTGGAGAAATTTAGTCTGGAAACTGACCACAAACCGCTAGTCCCTCTTATCAATTCTTATGACATTGACAAAACACCCTTGAGATGCCAGAGACTTTTAATGAGACTACTCAGGTTCAATGTTCAGGCAGTGCATGTGCCGGGGAAGCAGCTGGTTGTGGCAGATACACTGTCCAGGCTCCCGCTGGCTGCTGCTGAAGAATCCTCCACAGAGTCGGATGTAAAAGTGTATGTTGATTCAGTTCTGGCCTCTAAGTCCATTTCTTCAAGGAAACTGGAAGAGATAAAGAAAGAGACATATTTGGACACAGATCTGCAAGAAGTTATAAGGTACATAAGAGATGGCTGGCCCGAGAGCCGGGCAGCCTGGAT
This sequence comes from Bombina bombina, assembly GCF_027579735.1. Classification (NCBI taxonomy): domain Eukaryota; kingdom Metazoa; phylum Chordata; class Amphibia; order Anura; family Bombinatoridae; genus Bombina; species Bombina bombina. The sequence goes on along the minus strand of NC_069499.1, from coordinate 164,638,428 downwards.
GTCTTTAAATGCTTACCAGCCAGAGAGGTCGCAGCTCACGGAGCTGGAGGGGTTGGTGCTGTTCCAAGACCGTATTGTAATTCCTGTCAGCATGAGGAAGGAGATGTTAAACAGGATTCATGATGGCCACTTAGGCATTACAAAGTGCAGAGAAAGAGCAGCTACAGCTGTGTGGTGGCCTGGGATCAGCTCCGACATTGCAAATCATGTGTCTAAATGTGCCTTTTGCCGGGAACGCCGGCCTACTCAGAGAAGGGAGCCCTTAATGTCTACTCCGCTGCCTGCGGGGCCGTGGCAGAAAATAGCTGCTGATTTGTGCGAACTGCACGGGAAAAAGTTTCTTGTTGTTATCGACTACTATTCCAGGTATTTGGAAATAGCACCCCTGAATGATATCACAAGTCAGGCCGTTATCATTCGCCTGAAGAGCTTGTTCGCCCGCTGGGGCATTCCAATGGAGCTGGTGAGTGATAATGGCATGCAGTTCGCTTCTACAGAGTTCAGTGCTTTCAGCAGGGAATATGATTTTGTACATTCCACGTCAAGTCCACATTATCCGCAGGCCAACGGAATGGCTGAAAGGGCAGTTCAAACAACAAAATTCATCCTAAAGCAATCTGAACCGTACCTAGCCCTCTTGTCATACAGGGCGACGCCCATTCAAGCCACCGGGTTTAGCCCGGCACAGCTGATGCTAGGACGCCAGATTCGCACCACTTTACCCTCAGTGGGTGTCTTCAAGCCGCCTGGCCCTGTTCCTCGGGACGAAGTCCTTAGGAGGGATGAAGAGGCCAAAAAGGGTTATCGTTTCTTCTACGACAGGAGACATTCTGTCAGGCCTTTACAGGAACTGAAAGCGGGCCAAAGTGTCAGAATCAAACTGGATGATGAGAAGAAATGGAAGACGCCTGCTACGGTAGTGGGCCGCTCTCCAGAACCAAGGTCTTACACAGTCCTTACAGAGGGAGGGACGGTTACACGCCGTAACCGAAGACATCTTCAGCCTGTACCTGAGAGTCTGGAACCGGATACCTCAGTACCACCGCCGGTGGGATCTCCTGTTCTAAGAGAGGTGCCTTCCCCTCAGCAAGATCATAGCGGGGATATATCTTTGCCTCCAGCAGACTCTTGTTCACCATCTTCTGTATCAGAGGACAGTTCATGCAAAGTTACATCAAGCGGAAGAGTGGTGAGGCTTCCGGCCCGATACAGGGACTGACTTTAGCTAGAACAGTGACCGGAAGTATGGGCAGAATAATCCCATGGTCACTGTGGACTAGGGTAGTCTACCCCGATGTCCAAGTCAGGATGTAATTTATTTGTTCATGTTTTCTAATCTATCTGTTTTTATAATGTTCTAAAACAAAATGTTGTTGTATACCCTGTTGGTGTACCTTGTTATTTAATATATGCAAATGTATGCTTTGCCTTTGAAAAAGGGGAAGATGTGATGATAGCAGGATGTGATGTCACTAGCATGTGGGCGGGGCTTAGGTCCGGTGTCTGTGTCGCAGTTAGTTTAGTACAATCAACCTGTCTGGATGTGTATTGCTATGCTCTGTAATAAAATAGAGTTGTACCATCATTGCTGTGTCCTGCATATGTCCTGCATCTCATGACAGTACCTACTGGCTATTACACACTGTTGTGTCCTGTGGCCTATACCTGTCACTGTACCTTCTGGCTATTACACACTGCTGTGTCCTGTGGTCTATACCTGTCATTGTGCCTACTGTCTATTACACACTGCTGTGTCCTGTGTCCTATACCTGTCATTGTACCTACTGGCTATTGCACACTGCTGTGTCCTGTGGCCTATACCTATCATTGTGCCTACTGTCTATTACACACTGCTGTGTCCTGTGTCCTATACCTGTCATTGTACCTACTGGCTATTGCACACTGCTGTGTCCTGTGGTCTATACCTGTCATTGTACCTACTGGCTATTACACACTGCTGTGTCCTGTGGCCTATACCTATCATTGTACATACTGTCTATTACACACTGCTGTGTCCTGTGTCCTATACCTGTCATTGTACCTACTGGCTATTGCACACTGCTGTGTCCTGTGGCCTATACCTGTCATTGTGCCTACTGTCTATTACACACTGCTGTGTCCTGTGGCCTATACCTATCATTGTGCCTACTGGCTATTACACACTGCTGTGTCCTGTGGCCTATACCTGTCATTGTACCTACTGTCTATTACACACTGCTGTGTCCTGTGGCCTATACCTATCATTGTGCCTACTGTCTATTACACACTGCTGTGTCCTGTGGTCTATACCTGTCATTGTACCTACTGTCTATTATACACTGCTGTGTCCTGTGGTCTATACCTGTCATTGTACATACTGTCTATTACACACTGTTGTGTCCTGTGGTCTATACCTATCATTGTACCTACTGTCTATTATACACTGCTGTGTCCTGTGGTCTATACCTGTCATTGTACCTACTGTCTATTACACACTGTTGTGTCCTGTGGTCTATACCTGTCATTGTACATACTGTCTATTACACACTGCTGTGTCCTGTGGCCTATACCTATCATTGTACCTACTGGCTATTACACACTGCTGTGTCCTGTGGCCTATACCTATCATTGTGCCTACTGTCTATTACACACTACTGTGTCCTGTGGCCTATACCTATCATTGTGCCTACTGTCTATTACACACTGCTGTGTCCTGTGGCCTATACCTATCATTGTGCCTACTGGCTATTACACACTGCTGTGTCCTGTGGCCTATACCTATCATTGTGCCTACTGTCTATTACACACTACTGTGTCCTGTGGCCTATACCTATCATTGTGCCTACTGGCTATTGCACACTGCTGTGTCCTGTGGTCTATACCTGTCATTGTACCTTCTGGCTATTACACACTGCTGTGTCCTGTGGCCTATACCTATCATTGTACATACTGTCTATTACACACTGCTGTGTCCTGTGTCCTATACCTGTCATTGTACCTACTGGCTATTACACACTGCTGTGTCCTGTGGCCTATACCTATCATTGTGCCTACTGTCTATTACACACTGCTGTGTCCCGTGGCCTATACCTGTCACTGTACCTACTGGCTATTACACACTGCTGTGTCCTGTGTCCTATACCTGTCACTGTACCTTCTGGCTATTACACTACTGTGTCCTGTGTCCTATACCTGTCATTGTGCCTACTGTCTATTACACACTGTTGTGTCCTGTGTCCTATACCTATCATTGTACTTACTGTCTATTACACACTGTTGTGTCCTGTGGCCTATACCTATCATTGTACATACTGGCTATTACACACTGCTTTGTCCTGTGGCCTATACCTGTCTTATCCACTCAAATATTGCACCCAAATAGAAAGCAAGCACTTACCTCTGCCATATATTTCTATCCCTGAATGAAATACACCAATTCCCAAGGTAGATGTGTACTCATTTATCCAGTACTAAAAAACAGAAACAAGAACATTATATTACTAACATCTTAGAAATAATTACAAATGAAACAGCAAATATTTGATATACTTTGACAGTGACTGTGACACTGTCACACATAGTTACAAATAAAGTTTTTCAATATCTGACTTTATATAGCTTTTGTTAAATATTGTTAATTAATATGATAATATAGTTTATTTACTTTTAAACTCCTGTTAACCTAAAAAGTCAAGAAAAAATTACTACAAATGTGTTAAAATAAATAAATGTTTAAATAGCCTGAGGTAATATGACTAAAGTTCCAAAAGTTTTTGTAGATAGTATATTTTATTTATCTTCCATGTGTGGAAATATGCTACCTTAAAAAGACAGTAAAGTCAAAATGACAATGCAATTTTAAACAGCGTTCCAGTGTATTATTAGTATCTCATTTGTGTTGTTCTCTTGGTATCCTTTATTGAAAAGCATACATAGGTAGACTCAGGCGCAGCAAAACACTATTGGGAGCTAGCTGCTGATTGTTGGCTGCAAATACATGTCTCCTGTCATTTTCTCAACTGATGTGTTCAGCTAGCTCCCAGTAATGAATTGCTGCATCTTCAACAAACAATAGCAAGAGAATGAAGCAAGCTTGATTATAAAAGTAAAAAGGAAAGTTTTTTTAAAAGTCTGTGGTCTATCATAATAATTAATAATAATAAATTGGGTGTCATGTCTTTTTCATAAACCTCATCAACAAGCTAGCATGTTAGCCCATCTGTAATTTATTTTTTATTTTTTCTCAAACTATATTATGATAAAAAATACGACAGTAAAAGGGAAATGAAAGTCAAAATGAAAAAATCATAATTCATATAGAATGCAATTTTAAAAGATTTTGTTCGCTTAGTATCTTTTGCTGAAAAGCATAACTAGATAGGCCCTAATAGAAGTTTATTATGTGAGGGATTTAGTGCACTGCACTATCAGACATGCAGATGTTAGCACACAATAGACTTTTGCTAGAGTGATAAAAAAGAAATCCTTTGAATTTATGACCACATAAATAGAAGCTCTAAGATTGCACACATAATTATGCGTTCCACTTGTAATCTAAGCCAATATCTTTTCATTTTTAGAAAAAAACTAGCTCACAGCTAAGGAGATCTAAATAATCAGTTTGGTGATTACAATTAGCACATTGCTCAACAGATCCAGGAACCCTGACCAGACCTCCCAACTGTTCCAATTTGTGCAGGACAGTCCCAATTTCTGAGGTCTGTCCCACTGAGACAGCATACAGTCCAGCGAGGTGCACACTCCTTTTTATCCAGATCAGAATTTAGGGGCGCGATCCGATATAGATCGCAGTTTGCGGCGCAAGTGAGGGAACCGGCGTCGCCCGCAGTTTCAGCTCGCAACTCGAGCTATCCCATATAGGTCGCCGTCAGATGCTAACGTGCCGTAAGTCTGACAAACCAGCGATGTCCAGAAATCTGCGTAAGTACAAATTTCTGGCGTCGCCAGTGACTTGCGGCACGTTAGAAACTGCCGGCGCCTATAAAACCTGACTAAAGTCTAAAACACCCGCACTGTCTAACATGCCTCCCTAACATAGCCCGCACTGTCTAACACGCCTCCCTAACATAGCCCGCACTGTCTAACACGCCTCCCTAACATAGCCCGCACTGTCTAACACGCCTCCCTAACATAGCCCGACACGTCTAACCCTCTATCCGCTATCCCCCCTCACTATCCTAACAATAAAAAAGCTATTAACCCCTAAACCGCCGCTCCCGTACCCCGCCGCAACCTAATAAAGTTATTAACCCCTAAACCGCCGCTCCCGTACCCCGCCGCCAGCTATATTATATCTATAACCCCCTAAAGTGAGCCCCTAACACCGCCGCCATCTATATTAAAATTATTAACCCCTAATGTAAGCCCCTTACACCGCCGCCATCTCTATTAAAATGATTAACCCCTAATTTAATCTACCTACCCCGCCGCCAGCTATATTATCTATATTAACCCTAAGTATATTATAGTTAATATAGGTATTACATTATATATATTAACTATATTAACCCTAATTATATTAGGGTTAATATAGTTAATATAGTTACTATAGTATTTATATTAACTATATTAACTCTATCTAACCCTAACACCCCTAACTAAATTTATATTAAATTAATCTAATTCATTTATAAACTAAAATATTCCTATTTAAATCTAAATACTTACCTATAAAACAAACCCTAAGATAGCTACAATATAATTAATAATTACATTGTAGCTATGTTAGGGTTAATATTTATTTTACAGGTAAATTGTTAATTATTTTAACTAGGTATAATAGATATTAAATAGTTATTAACTATTTAATATCTACCTAGTTAAAATAATTACCCAATTACCTGTAAAATAAATCCTAACCTAAGTTACAAATACACCTACACTATCAATAAATTTAATAAACTACAAACATCTATCTAAAAATACAATTAAATTAACTAAACTAAATTACAAAAAAAAAACACTAAATTACAAAAAATAAAAAAAAGATTACAAGATATTTAAGCTAATTACACCTATTCTAAGCCCCCTAATAAAATAATAAACCCCCAAAATAAAAAAAATTCCCTGCCCTATTCTAAATTAAACAAATTTCAAAGCTCTTTACCTTACCAGCCCTTAAAAGGGCCTTTTGTGGGGCATGCCCCAAAGAATTCAGCTCTTTTGCATACAACAAATACAATCCCCCCCCCCCCATTACAACCCACCACCCACATACCCCTATTCTAAAACCACCCAAACCCCCCTTAAAAAAGCCTAACACTACCCCCCCTGAAGATCTCCCTACCTTGTCTTCACCACACCGGGCCGAACTCCTGATCCGATCCGGGCGATGTCTTCCTCCAAGCGGCAAAGAAGAATTCTTCCTCCGGCGATGTCTTCCTCCAAGCGGCAAAGAAGAATTCTTCCTCCGGCGACGTCTTCCTCCAAGCGGCAGTAAAGTCTTCATTCTTCCGGCGGCATCTTCAATCTTCTTTCTTCGCTCCGCCGCCGCGGAGCATCCATCCTGGCCGACTGCTGTACTTGGAATGAGGTACCTTTAAATGATGTCATCCAAGATGGCGTCCGCCGAATTCCGATTGGCTGATAGGATTCTATCAGCCAATCGGAATTAAGTTAGAAAAATCTGATTGGCTGATTGAATCAGCCAATCAGATTCAAGTTCAATCCGATTGGCTGATCCGAACAGCCAATCAGATTGAGCTCGCATTCTATTGGCTGATCGGAACAGCCAATAGAATGCAAGCTCAATCTGATTGGCTGATTGGATCAGCCAATCGGATTGAACTTAAATCTGATTGGCTGATTCAATCAGCCAATCAGATTTTTCTAACTTAATTCCGATTGGCTGATAGAATCCTATCAGCCAATCGGAATTCGGCGGACGCCATCTTGGATGACGTCATTTAAAGGTACCTCATTCCAAGTACAGCAGTCGGCCAGGATGGATGCTCCGCGGCGGCGGAGCGAAGAAAGAAGATTGAAGATGCCGCCGGAAGAATGAAGACTTTGCTGCCGCTTGGAGGAAGACGTCGCCGGAGGAAGAATTCTTCTTTGCCGCTTGGAGGAAGACATCGCCGGAGGAAGAATTCTTCTTTGCCGCTTGGAGGAAGACATCGCCCGGATCGGATCAGGAGTTCGGCCCGGTGTGGTGAAGACAAGGTAGGGAGATCTTCAGGGGGGTAGTGTTAGGCTTTTTTAAGGGGGGTTTGGGTGGTTTTAGAATAGGGGTATGTGGGTGGTGGGTTGTAATGGGGGGGGGGATTGTATTTGTTGTATGCAAAAGAGCTGAATTCTTTGGGGCATGCCCCACAAAAGGCCCTTTTAAGGGCTGGTAAGGTAAAGAGCTTTGAAATTTGTTTAATTTAGAATAGGGCGGGGAATTTTTTTTATTTTGGGGGTTTATTATTTTATTAGGGGGCTTAGAATAGGTGTAATTAGCTTAAATATCTTGTAATCTTTTTTTTATTTTTTGTAATTTAGTGTTTGTTTTTTTTTGTAATTTAGTTTAGTTAATTTAATTGTATTTTTAGATAGATGTTTGTAGTTTATTAAATTTATTGATAGTGTAGGTGTATTTGTAACTTAGGTTAGGATTTATTTTACAGGTAATTGGGTAATTATTTTAACTAGGTAGATATTAAATAGTTAATAACTATTTAATATCTATTATACCTAGTTAAAATAATTAACAATTTACCTGTAAAATAAATATTAACCCTAACATAGCTACAATGTAATTATTAATTATATTGTAGCTATCTTAGGGTTTATTTTATAGGTAAGTATTTAGATTTAAATAGGAATATTTTAGTTTATAAATGAATTAGATTAATTTAATATAAATTTAGTTAGGGGTGTTAGGGTTAGATAGAGTTAATATAGTTAATATAAATACTATAGTAACTATATTAACTATATTAACCCTAATATAATTAGGGTTAATATAGTTAATATATATAATGTAATACCTATATTAACTATAATATACTTAGGGTTAATATAGATAATATAGCTGGCGGCGGGGTAGGTAGATTAAATTAGGGGTTAATCATTTTAATAGAGATGGCGGCGGTGTAAGGGGCTTACATTAGGGGTTAATAATATTAATATAGCTGGCGGCGGTATAGGGGGATTAGATTAGGGGTTAATAATTTTTATATAGGTGGCGGCGGTGTAAGGGGTCAGATTAGGGGATAGATAAGGTAGATGGCGGCGGTTTTAGAGGCTCACAGTAGGGGGTTAGTTTATGTAGATGGCGGCGGGGTCCGGGAGCGGCGGTTTAGGGGGTAATAACTTTATTAGGGATTTCGGGGGGGGGGGGTCGCGGTTGACAGGGAGATAGACATTGAGCATGCGTTAGGTGTTAGGTTTATTTTAGCAGATCGCGGTTGACAGGGAGATAGACATTGCGCATGCGTTAGGTGTTAGGTTTATTTTAGCAGATCGCGGTTGACAGGGAGATAGACATTGCGCATGCGTTAGGTGTTAGGTTTATTTTAGCAGCCAGTTTAGGGAGTTACGGGGCTCCAATAGTCAGCGTAAGGCTTCTTACGGCTGCTTTTTGTGGCGAGGTGAAAATGGAGTAAGTTTTCTCCATTTTCGCCACGTAAGTCCTTACGCTGCATATTGGATACCAAACTGCGTGGGTTTGGTATACCTGCCTATGGCCCAAAAAACTGCGGGCAACGGCAGAAATATACGGGCGTAACTTCTAGGTTACGCCGTATATGTGATACCAAACCCGCGCAAATATTGGCGTCGCCGGCTTTTGCGGGCGACGATTTATATCGGATCGACCCCCAATTGTTTTTCTGTAGAGCACCACACAGAGGTGCTACTCTGGACTCGCTGCCCATAATTAATTCACATGATAATATATTTGTGTGGTGTACAGTATATTCATACAATTGCTGCCAAAACTTATTGCAAACATATATGAATCACCTAATTCAGTAATTTACCTTCACTGCAATGTTTATCATGGATCCAGTTGTACCATTTAAACTTGTTAGAGTTTGGCTTTTTCTTTGTTGACTTCATTACAAAAGTGTGTTTTGTTTAACGAGTAAAAAATAATATCACACATTTGCTCTAAAAGCTAAAAAGCAATATGTTTAAAGATAGTATCCTTTTTTTCTTTTTCTAAAATCCCTGCCAATTTTCCATCTCATGTTACGCAACCAGAAATAGAGAAATTAGAGGAGCCACTTGTCTGGTGTGGATATATTAATATCACACGTCTGCTCAGAATAAAAGACATCAGCATTACTAAGAGGATAGTAATTAATCTTGCTTGGCACATGGGATGTCTTTTATCATGCTCTCACGGGTACCAAAAAGCTGCACATGTTTTATTATTCAGAAAACTTTCCAGTTGCTATGGTGATGTTTATTGTCCAGTTCTGTAACTGTTAAAAAAATCTTCTGAAGCCAATATTTTTAGGCTATTTTACTTTTTCTTTTTTAACGTACTACTTTTATCGACTGTTAGTTATGTATTTTTTTTTTCAAAATAAAAGCACATTAATTAAACAGTTATTTTCTACATTAATCAATAGTTTACATGATTGTGCTTGAAAGTGAATATTTAACATGACTATGAGGCCGAATTATTAAATGTCTGTCGGACCTGATCCGACAGTGCGGATCAGGTCCGACAGACATCGCTGAATGCGGAGAGCCGCCCCCTGCAGACTCGCGGCCAATCAGCCGCCAGCAGGGGGTGTCAATCAACCCGATCGTACTCAATCGGGTTGAATTGTGGCAATTCCTGTCCACCTGCACACAGCAGGCGGACAGGGTTATGGAGCAGCGGTCTTTAGACCGCTGCTTCATAACTGCTGTTATGAAGTCCAAGTTTTACCTGCGGATTTGACTCAAATATAAATGTATTTATATATAAACAAAACACAGGTGTGAACTATTATTGAAGTACTATATATACATTACATAATGTAAGTCAATGGTAAGTTACGTTCTAGGCCCCTCTCAAAACTGACATAAATAATATTATTATAGTTAAAGGGATACTAAACCAAAGTTTTTTTCTTTCATGATTCAGATAGAGCATACAATTGTAAGTAACTTTCTAATTTACTCATATTATCACATTTTCTTTGTTCTCTTGCTGTCTTTATTTTAAAAATAGGAATGTAAAAGCTTAGGAGCCGGCCTCTTTTACGTCCAGCACCTTGGATAGAGCTTGCTTATTAGTGACTACATTCAGCCAACCAATAAGCAAGCATAACCCAGGTTCTGGACCACAATGGACAGGCTCCTAAGCTTTACATTGCTGCTTTTTAAATACAGATAGCAAGAGAACGAAGAAAAATTGATAATAGGGGTAAATTAGAAAGTTGCTTAAAATGTCATGCTCTGAATCATGAAATATTTTTTTGGGATTTAGTATCCCTTTACTGCTCTAAAATGCATGCTATAAATATACAAAATTATCTATGTGATAAAAATTTAAATTTATTAGCTATATACGTTTGTCCACTAAAAATAATATTTCAAATATTTTACCTCTCACAAAACACTGAGGCTAAATTTACTGCTGAGAACGATAACACCAACTGTCAGTTTCTAAAGCTGTTGGATGTTCATTTTGTGTTTAGGAAAGTACAGCAGCAGAATGTTGGTTTCTCTAGCCCATTAACGGCTTTTACCTTGCTGTATGCAGCTAATAATGCACTGAGCTGTATGTCTCACTCTCCTAGGCATAAAGGATAAAACGCCCTTTAAAACTAATATTTCAAAATATGAAACATATTTAAAACATGTTAAACACACATATAATCATATAAATAATTGCAAACTGATGTTTTACATATAACATACCTATCATTAATATTTAAATATTATATAATAAAACAATTCATAATTAGGTAAAAGACAGGTAGATTATGGGCGCAACGGGGTGCGAAACAAACGCAACAAAAGTTGCGTTATTTCACACTCCATTGAGCTGCCATTACAAGTTTTGAAACAGCCGGATTGTGCGTGCGATATGGTTGCGTTGAGCTCCATACCACACAAAATACAAGCGCTGATTTGACGTGCTCGTGCACGCTTTCCCCATAGACATCAATGGGGAGAGCGGGTTATAAAAAACACCTGCGATCGCGGAATGAAAAGCTCCGTAACGCAGCCCCATTGATGTCTATGGGGAAAAAAAAGAGTTACGTTTAAACCTAACACCCTAACATAAACCCCATGTCAAAATACCCCTAATCTGCCGCCCCTGACATCGCCGCCACCTACATAATGTTATTAACCCATAATCTACCGCTCCCTGACATCGCTGCCCCCAAAATAAATATATTAACCCCTAATCTGCCGCACCAGATATTGCTGCCACTAAAGTTATTAACTCCTATTCCCCTGCACCCCAACATCGCCCACACTATAATAAATTTATTAACCCCTATTCCGCTGCTCCCCGACATTGCCGCCACTAAATAAAGTTATTAAACCCTAAACCTCTGGCCTCCCACATCACTACTACTAAATAAAACTATTAACCCCTAAACCGCCAGCCCCCCAAATCCCAACAACCTAAATTAAACTATATTAACCCCTATACCTAACCGTAACCCTAACAGTAACCCTAACCCCCCCTAACTTTAACATAATTAAAATAGAGCTAAATTAAAGTTACAATTATTAACTAAATAGTACCTATTTAAAACTAAATACATACTGTACATACCTGTGAAATAAAACCTAAGCTAGCTACAAAATAACTAAAAGTTATATTGTTGCTAGCTTAGGTTTTATTTTTATTTCACAGGTAAGTTTGTATATATTTTAACTAGGTAGACTAGTTAGTATATAGTTATTAACTATTTACTAGCTACCTAGTTAAAATAAATAAAAACTTACCTGTGAAATAAAACCTAAGCTGCCTTACATTAAAACCTAACATTACAAAAAATAAAAAAACACTAAAATTAAAAAAAATAAAAAAAAACTACCATTACAAAAAATAACAAACAAAATTGTCCAAAACCATAAAACATATTCCTATTCTAATACCCTTTAAAAAAAAAAAACACCCCAAAATAAGAAAACCCGAATCTATAATAAATTACCAAGGGCCCTTAAAAGGGGCATTGCCCTAAAAAAAATCAGCTCTTTTTCTACAAAAGAAAAACAAACACTCCCTAACAGTATACAAACCCCCATCCCCCAAACACACAAAATAAAAATAAAGTAAAACCTAATCTACCCATTGCCCTGAAAAGGGCATTTGTATGGGCATTGCCCTTAAAAGGGCATACAGCTCTTTTGCTGCCCATGAAAAATAAAAAATGGCTTTTCTAAAAAGAAAAACCCACAACAAAAAAGAAAAAAAAAATACACAAAATAACAAATTAATTATCCAAAATAATAAAAAAATTTCCTATTCTAATACCCATTAAAAAAAAAAACCAAAATAAAAGAAACCTAATCTATAATAAACTACAAATTGCCCTTAAAAGGGCCTTTTGTAAGGCATTGCCCTAAAGAAATCAGCTCTTTTTCGAAACAAAAATACAAAGACCCACTAACATTACAAAACCCCACCCCCCCAAACCCACAAAATAAAAAAACTATCTAAAAAAACCTAAGCTACCCATTGCCCTGAAAAGGGCATAAGTATGGGCATTGCCCTTTAAAGGTCATTTAGCTCTTTTTCTTGCCCTTAAAAGGGAATTTAGCTCTTTTAAGAAATGCCCAACCTCTAATCTAAAAAAAGAAATCACCCAAAAAACATTAACACTAACCCTTCTTTAGGTACTCACAGTTGCTGAAGTCCCGCTTGAAGGATCTTCATCCCGGCGGCTCCATCTTCATCCAGGCGGCCCCATCTTCATCATGGCGGCATCTTCTATCTTCATCCCGGCGGCGCCTTCTATCTTCATCCCAGCGGCGCGGAGCGGGTCCATCCTGAAGACATCCAGCGCGGAGCATCCTTTTCATACGGTCGCCGCCATATACTGAAAGTTCAATGCAAGGGAGCCTTTTCAAAATGGCATCCCTTGCATTCCTATTGGCTGATTTGATTTTGGAAATTCAAATCAGCCAATAGGATAAGAGCTACTGAAATCCTATTGGCTGTTCAAAACAGCCAATAGGATGAGAACTTCTGAAATTCTTTTGGCTGTTCTAATCAGCCAATAGAATTTCAGTAGCTCTCATCCTATTGGCTGATTTGAACAGCCAATAGGAGTTCAGTAGCTCTCATCCTATCAAATCAACCAATAGGAATGCAAGGGACGCCATTTTGAAAAGGCATTGAAGATTCAGTGTACGGTGGCGACAGTATGAAGAGGATGCTCCGCGCCAAATATCTTTTGGATGGACCCGCTTCGTGCCGCTGAGATGAAGATAGAAGACGCCGCCGGGATGAAGATAGAAGATGCAGCCTGGATGAAGATAGAAGATGCCGCCTGGGTGGATGAAGAACTCGCCGCCTGGATGAAGACTTATCGCCGCCTGGATGTCCGGACTTCAGAAACTGTAAGTGGATCTTCGGGGGTTAGTGTTAGGATTTTTTTAAACTTTTTTTAGGGTGGGTTTTTGTTTGTTTAGGGTTTGGGCTTTTCTTAAAAGAGCTAAATGCCCTTTTAAGGGCAATGCCCATACAAATGCCCTTTTCAGAGCAATGGGTAGCTTAGGTTTTTGTTAGAGTTATTTTTATTTTTATTTTGGGGGGTTGGTTGGGTGGTGGGTTTTACTGTTGGGGGGGTCTTTTTATTTTTTTTACAGGTAAAAGAGCTGTTTAACTTAGGGTAATGCCCTACAAAAGGCCCTTTTAAGGGCTGTTAGTAGTTTATTGTAGGCTGGGGGGGTATTTTGGGTGGGCTTTTAATTTTTATAGGGCTATTAGATTAGGTGTAATTCTTTTTTATTTTTGATAATTTTGTTTGTTTGTTTTTGTAATTTAGTGTTTGTTATTTTTTGAAATTTAGTATTTTTTATTTTTTGTAATTAGATACTTTGTAATTTTTATAGTAGTGTTAGGATTTTTTTAATGTGTATTTTAGTTTTCTTTAATTGGTAGTTAGTTCAATTTTAGTTTAATAGTTATATTAGTTTAATTGTTAGTTTAAACTTTTTTTTTTTAATTTGACAGGTAAGTTTAAATTTAATTTAAGATAGGGAAATTGTAATTTTAATATAAACGTAGGGGGGCATTAGGTTTAGGGATTACTAGTTTAAATTAGTTTATTGCAATGTTGGGGCTTTCAGTTTAGGGATTAATAGTTTAATTTAGTATATTTCGTTGTGGAGGCTTGTGGTTTAGGGGGTTAATAGGTTTATTATAGTGGCAGTGGTGTCGGGGAGCGGTGGAATAGGGGTTAATAACTTTAGTATAGTGGTGATAATGTCGGAGAGCGGCGGAATAGGGGTTAATAAATTTTATTTGTGGCAGTGATGTTGGGAGCGGCAGATTAGGGTTTAATAACGTTAATATAGTATTTGGGATGCAGGAGGACCTCGGTTTAGGGGTTATTAGGTAGTTTATGGGTGTTAGTGTACTTTGTAACAGTTTAGTTATGGGTTTTCAGATGGCGGTACGGATCTTGTCGTTATAAGGTGTAACGCAAGGTTTTGAGCCTTACCGCAAAACTCATAATGGCAGCTCTATGGGAATCCCATGAAAAAACGTAATTTTTACGAGTGGCTGCGTTGCTGTTTTAACGCTGAAATTACCATTTTTTAAGCTTTAAAACACGAACGAACAACTCGTAATCTCCCTGATTATGTTTTGTTTAAAAGCATGAAGAAAAATTCATTAACATAGTCATAGATGTAAGTTAAGTAGTTTAGTATATATATATATATATATATATATATATATATATATATATATATATATATATATATATATATATATATATATGTGTGTGTGTGTGTGTATATATATGCACATGTCCAGTGTGGCTGAAACAGCTACACTGGACAAGTCAATCACAGATGAGAGTTGTAAATGCATAATAAAGTATTTTACAAAATTTTGTAAGAGTTGCTAAATAACAATTTTTTAGAAAAGCAATAATAAATCAAAATGGGGGTGGTTACGCCTAACACCTTTATAAAACTTTTTGTGCAGTTATAAAAAAGTAGAACAATGTAAACTGGGAGAAATACAAAATCCGAAAACACTTTTCAGCCAAATGGTTTAGCACTTTGCTTCTTATAAGCTTGCTCTAAATTTTGAAATATTGTCCTTTTCCGTGCGAAGTCTATTCAGTACCCGTACAAAAAAATCTTCATGGGGGGCGTGTCTCTGGGCAGCACCTTGAAAGGTTGCAATATTGGTTGCTCTGTGTGGCTCACAGATAATCTGTCTATTATTTGTGACTAAAAAGACCATCTAACTGTTTTAACCTGATAGTCATAGTCTGCTCATCAAGCTGCTTCGGTAGATATCACATTCTTGAGAATACCACCTCTGACAACTGATCCAGAGCGTTGAGGTCTAAGACAGTCTCCTCAGAGAGAGGACTTCAACACCCCCCCCCCCCCCCCCCGGTTCTTGCAAGCCTGGTATACAGTGCTCAGACACTGAGGACTTTTGACATTAACCAAGCAATGGAGAACACCCAGATCGGTATTGCCAAGTTGATCTCAATACTGGAAGAACATAGGATCCAACTATGCAATGCAATTAAGCAGTCATTCTATTCAAAGCCTTACAGCTGTAAGAAAGCGGAGCAGCCACAGGCAACAAGCTCACCCAGTCTTTCTAAGGAAGCTAATGTAGGAGCAGAAAAGAATTTAGGACCGAACAACTACAATAACGAACACAATCCTATCCTGATCTAAAAATTAAGATGCAACAACATGAAGTCCAGATCACAGCTGAAAAGCCTGCTATGTACATGCTTGAGGATGTGGCGTTACTACAGCGATCCCCACATAGGTCGGTTCCAGACATTAATAACCCTATACGACAACAGGGAGAACCGGACGGCTGGCCCTACTTGATTGAGCCGGGATACAATGAAAAAGACATGCTGAGTACGCTAATGAGGCGCTATTATGGAGAGCCACTAAGCCCGGAAACAGATGCATGTCTGGAGACCTACCTTATTACACACGCACTAGGATATGGCACAACTACAGGCTTTCACAAGCTCTACATGTTAACAAGAAGCTCGATATCACTAAGAATGGCCCTGGAAAAGGTTGCGGTAGTCACAGGATATGAAGAGCCCACAGAGGTGAAAATGACTCACCCAGCTAATGATTTTCTACATTTGGCCCTATTCGGCCTCCGGTCTAGGATAGAGAGATAAAGACCTATGTGCCTATATATATATATATATATATATATATATATATATATATATATATATAGAGAGAGAGAGAGAGGGTTATATGTGTTTATGGGGACTATTGCAGTTTGGACAATTTCTCGATGCCTTTTGTTACTTGTAATGTGTCATCTGTTATGGTGGAGTCCCACAATTCCTCTGGTAAGGCGCAATGTCTGCAGATTTCTCCCGGGACTTTTTAAGAACAATAGACACTCTAGCAACCGGCAGCCATGTTTATTATATAAGACAATTTTGCTATTTAGCACTAGAGGTGTCAGTTAGGTTCTTATTATTCAAAGTATCTTGTATCAGGTATTCGTCTCTGTAGAACTGTTGATCCAGACTGTCAAAGCAGGGTTTATCATTGTTGTTTGTCCCCCTTATAGCTCGCTAGAGCTATATATGTTTATTATACTTCTCTACTCTGTATATACACTCCGTAACACCAAGGATCTCAAAGTGGAAGAGGGAGAGTACATATAGACACCCTATTAAGGACGATCAAATTCCAATCAGAGCCTTAACCGCGCAGATACTAAGCTTAACTACATTCCTTTACTTATCTATCTAGTTAATCATGGATCCACTGATCTCTCTAGCCAAATAACTAAAAGTCTGTATAATACATGGATATTACCTGTTTGGTTTCCTTTTTGGACTAATCGTAAAACTGTTTTTTGTTCTGCTCCTACAGCCAATAGGCATAAATACGTTTGTTTACTTCCCAGCTAGACATAACTTTGCTGCTGCCTGCCTTACATATATAGGCATAAATACATTTGTTTACTTCCCAGCTAGACATAACTTTGCTGCTGCCTGCCTTACATATATAGTTATTAGACATGTCAATTCCGGTTTACTTGTTCACACAATTATAGCAGTTGCTTACCTCCTATGTACAGCATATAAACCTATATCTGTTTAAACTAGTTAAGAAATAGCTACTCGTTGCACATGTGCAGCTAAATAGACATGGAAATCCTTGTGCACTATAGTATTACTACATATTTTATCCAGAGGCGTAACTAGAAACCACAGGGCCCAGGTGCAAGAATCTAAGAAGGGGCCCCCCCATCGCCCCTCCCCCCTCCAAAAAAGGTGAATTTAATACATTTTTTTTTACATTTAACACAGAAAAAAAATGTGAATCAGATTACATGTCTGCAAAAGGAGGTAACCTGTGCCCACAGTCTGTGAGATGGTCTGACCCCCTATTACTGTATATAGTGACACTATTTAACCCCCCAGTACTGTATATAGTAAGTTAGTGACATAGTCTGTAATCTGCCGGTGAGATGGCTGGCCTGACCCTACCCGCCCAGTACTTTATAAAGTGACCACAGTAGTCAGTGACATGGTCCACCCCCCATACTGTGTATAGTGGTACTGTATAGTGACACTGTTTAACCCCTACCCCCTATACTGTAGTAATAAGGTCTGTAATTTGCTGGTTCCACAAACATACACAAACACACATACATGCATAAATACACACACAGTCACATACATACACACACACACACACCATACACACACACATAAACACAAATGGGTAAAACAGAAACACTAACCCCTGTAGTCATGTCACACTCACATGATATCAGTGCAGGCAGTGGTAGGTTAATGTTTTTTATTTAAAAAATATATATATTTTTTTAAAGCTGGGCCCCCACCTTCAGGGGCCCAGTCGCACCTGCGACCTCTGCACCCCCTGTAGTTTCGCCCCTGATTTTATCTATGCAATTAGTGGACATGAAAATACCTGTCAATTTAACTAATTAGTACACTATTGCTTATTGTACACATGAAATTGATACATATGGAAGCTCTAGTCAACCTATTCTACTTAGTTGAAACACTACTGCTTTTCCTACTTGTCAAGCTAGTGATAACATTGTTGCTTATCTTACATATACAGTAAACAAACTTGGAAGCTTTTGTGCACTTATTTACTTATATCACTATTCATGCCTGCTTGGTTACTTAACATATCCTACAGGGTGTTATTAGAATACACAAATATAAGGTCACCATTTGAGACCCAAGAGCGGTCTCTTTCTATTTGAGTTATCCCTAAAATTTCCCATTATTTTTACATGCCTTTTTAGGTGGTCCAAGAGAGGTCACTATTAATTACTAAGGGAAATTGTCTGATTACTATTTAGTTATATTTCTATGGGATATTTAACTACGTTGTACATTGAAAATGTGAGGTTTGGGAACAATATATGAGACTATAGTACAGTAGGATGCACTGTATAACTTCATCAATATCACTGTTGACGTATAACAATTGTAACTAATTATGCCTTTAACCTCAATAAAAATATATTTAAAAAGAAAAAATGTCTTCATGAGTTCATATAAAGTGGAATATTATATCTAGGAATGGCGAATGTGGTGAAAGTGCAATTCGTTTGGTAGAATAAATAGTCTTGTGAACATTTATTTTGGACAATCGAATGTTGATAAGAATGAAAATACATTAAAATTCGGTAATTGAATGCTATTTCCAGTTTTCGAATGTTACTTTAATTTTCGAATGTTCATAATTAGATCGAATATCCACATTCAAAATTTTGAATGTAACATTGGATTTAACAAATACTATTCAGAAGTTTAATAATTCATGTAGTAGGGAATTTAGTAAATTGATATATAATAGATACAAATATATTGATTCTAATTTTTCTGTTTTGAATATTGCATAATTCAAAGATTACATTTAAAGAGAGCATTAGAAATACTATTCAATTCTAAACAAGCGAATGAATGTGTTAAAATGTGTTTAATTTTTCCAATGTTGCAAAACATTCATCCTTACCTAATTATGTCCCACTATTTGGTGTCGTAGCGGTTGTTATTGTGAATATTTTTAAATGGACACGTTGTGAAATGCTGTTGCTGTGGTTACAGTACAGGCCCACAGCATTGTGTTATTTATGAGTAAATCTGCGTTGCTATTTACAGTTGTAGAATCTCAATATAAATAAGTTGATTAATTAAATGACTAAGTAATATATTCATTTTGTTCTTATTTTAGAACTACATTAACAACTGTAGGCGGATGGGGAAAAGCAGAGTTCAGATTATAAGTCTGTATGTGGAAATCAGACTTTAATAATAAATAACTTATAGGGACTGATATATTAAAACTGGCATAATCTAGATTCATAAAAGTTAATTAGGATATGAGGGGTCTCATTAATAAGGCAAAATAGACCCTCACTGCTCCTTTGTTTTCCAGCCTTTTGTTAGTGAGCATGAAATTAACTTGCGCCTAGATTACGAGTTTTGCGCTAAACAGGGTGCGAAAATAACGTCAAAATGTTGCGTTATTTCACTCTACATAGCCATACGACTTACTGAAAAACCTCCTTGTGCTGTGTGTTATGGTGCATTAAGCTCTATACCGCACAAAAGCGAAGGACTGATTTGACGTGCTCGTGAACGCTTTCCCCAATAGACATCAATGGTGAGAGAGTGTTAGAAAAAAACTAACACCTGAATTAACCCCTAAACATCTGACCTCCCACATCATCGCCACTAAATAAACCAATTAAGCCCTAAACCACCCCCCTAACTTTAAATTAAAATTACAATATAACTATATTTAAATAAATAAAAAAATTACCTTTGAAATAAAAATAAATATAAGTTTAAACTATAAATTAACCTAACATTACTATTCTAATAAAATAAAATAAAAATACCAATTAAAAAATCTAAATTACAAATTTAAAAAAACACTATAAAAAAAATAAAAGAATCTAAAATTACAAAAAATAATAAACACTAAATTATGAAAAATAAAAACAATTACACCTAATCTAATAGCCCTATATAAATAAAAAAGCTCCTCCACAATAAAAACACTGCCTAGCCTACAATAAACTACCAATAGCCCTTAAAAGAGCCTTTTGTAGGACATTGCCCTAAGTTAAATAGCTCTTTTACCTGTAAAAAAAAAATACAAAGTCCCCGCAACAGTAAAACCCACCACCCAACCAACCTCCCAAAATAAAAACCCTAACTCTAAAAAAAACCTAAGTTACCCATTGGCCCTAAATGGGGAATTGGAATGGGCATTCAGCTCTTTTTCACTGCCCTTAAAAGGGCATTCAGCCCTTTTACAATTGTCCACAGCCCTAATCTAAAAAAAAAAAACACCAATTTTTTTTTAGAAAAAAACGAACACTAACCCCATTAAATCTACTCACCGTTCCTGAAGTCCAGACATCTCACTTCATCTAGGCGGCGAAAGTCTTCATCAAGGCGGCGACACCTTCATCCATCTCGGGGACGTCTTCTATCTTCATCCTGGCTGCGCGCAGTGGAGCTATCCTGGAAGACATCGTGCGCGGAACATCCTTATCATACGGTCACCGCCGTACACTGAAGTTGAATGCAAGGTAGCCGTTTCAAATGGTGTACCTTGCATTCCTATTGGATGATTTGATTCTTGAAATTCAAATCAGCCAATAGGATGAGAGCTTTTGAAATCCTATTGGCTGTTCAAAACAGCCAATAGGATGAAAGCTACTGAAATCCTATTGACTGTTCAAATCAGCCAATAGGATTTCAGTAGCTCTCATCATTTTGGCTGTTTTGAATTTGAAGAATCAAATCAGCCAATAGGAATGCAAGGTACACCATTTTGAAATGGCTACCTTGCATTCAACTACAGTGTACTGCAGTGACCGTATGAAGAGGACGCTCCACACAGGATGGGATCGGCTTCCAGGATAGCTCCTCTCCGCGCCGTTGGGATGAAAATAGAAGACGTCCCCGAGATGGATGAAGGTGTTGCCACCTGGATGAAGACTTCTCACCGCCTGGATGAAGATGGATGTCCGGATTTCAGGAACCATGAGTAGATTTAATGTTTTTTATTTTGGGGGGGTGGTTTAGATTAGGGCTTTGGGCAATTGTAAAAGAGCTGAATGCCCTTTTAAGGGTAATGCCCATACAAATGGGTAGCTTAGGTTTTTTTTAAAGTTAGGTTTTATATTTTGGGGGCTTGGATGGTTGGTGGGCTTTACTGTTGGGGGACTTTGTATTTTTTTACAGGTAAAAGAGTAAAAAAAATAGTAATGTTAGGGTAATTTATAGTTTAAAATTTTTATTTATTTAAATATAGTTATATTGTAATTTTAATTTAAAATAAGGGGGTGTTAGGTTTAGGGGTTAATAGTTTTATTTAGTGTTTTGCAATGTGGGGGGCCAGAGGTTAAGGGGTTAATAGGTATATTTACTGGCGGCGATGTTGGAGGCCGGAGGTTTAGGGGTTAATAGGTTTATTTAGTGCCGGCGATGCGGGAGGCCAGAGTTTAGGGGTTAATACATTTATTATAGTGTCGGCGATGTCGGGGAGTGGCGGTTTAGGGGTTATGATTTTTGAATAGTGTTGGTGATGTGGGTGAGGGCAGATTAGGGGTTAATAGGTTTATTTAATAGTCGCAATGTGGGTGGGCGGCAGATTAGGGGTTAATAAGTTTTAAATAGTGTTTGTGATGCAGGAGGGCAGCAATTTAGGGGTTAATAGGTAGTTTATGGGTGTTAGTGTACTTTGTGATAGTTTAGTTATGAGTTTTGTGAAACATTTTTGTTTTACAAAATCCATAACTACTGGTCTCAGATGGCGGTATGGATCGTGTTGGTATAGGCTATAACGCAAGCTTTTTAGCCAGACCGCACAACCTGTAATACCGGCGCTATGGAAATCCCACACTCAAACATCATTTTTTTGAGTGCGGAATGGACGTTGCGTTACAGGCTAAAATGCTTGCGGTATAGCTATACCGACATGACTCAGAAGAGGTCCTCCAGACGGGCAGAAGTCTTCATCCAAGCGGCATTTTCTATCTTCTTCCATCCGACGTCCAACTGAAATGAAGGTTCCTTTAAATGACATCATCCAAGATGGCGTCCCTTCAATTCCAATCGGAATTAAGGTAGGAAAAATCCTATTGGCTGATGCAATCAGCCAATCGGATTGAAGTTCAATCCGATTGGATGATCCAATCAGCCAATAGGATTGACCTCGCATTCTATTGGCTGTTCCAATCAGCCAATAGAATGCAAGCTCAATTCTATTGGCTGATTGCATCAGCCAATAGGATTTTTCCTACCTTAATTCCGATTGGCTGATAGAATTCTATCAGTCAATCGGAATTGAAGGGACGCCATCTTGGTTGACATCATTTAAAGGAACCTTCATTCTTCATTTGGACATAGAACGAAGAGGATACTCCGCGTCAGATGTCTTCAAGATTGAGCCGCTCCTCGTCGGATGGAAGAAGATAGAAGATGCCGCTTAGATGAAGACTTCTGCCCATCTGGAGGACCTCTTCTGCCCGGATTCGATGAAGACTTCTGGCCGGATAGGATGAAGACTCCTGCCCGGCTGGGTGAAGACGGCTCAAGGTAGGGTGATCTTCAAGGGGGTAGTGTTAGTTTTTTTAAGGGGGGATTGGGTGGGTTTTAGAGTAAGGTTAGGTGTGTGGGTGGTGGGTTGTAATGTTGGGGGGTTGTATTTCTTTTTTTACAGGTAAAAGAGCTGATTACTTTGGGGCAATGCCCCGCAAAAAGTTTAGTTTAGTTATGAGTTTTGTGAAACATTTTTGTTTTACAAAATCCATAACTACTGGTCTCAGATGGCGGTATGGATCGTGTTGGTATAGGCTATAACGCAAGCTTTTTAGCCAGACCGCACAACCTGTAATACCGGCGCTATGGAAATCCCACACTCAAACATCATTTTTTTGAGTGCGGAATGGACGTTGCGTTACAGGCTAAAATGCTTGCGGTATAGCTATACCGACACGACTCAGAAGAGGTCCTCCAGACGGGCAGAAGTCTTCATCCAAGCGGCATTTTCTATCTTCTTCCATCCAACGTCCAACTGAAGAATGAAGGTTCCTTTAAATGACATCATCCAAGATGGCGTCCCTTCAATTCCGATCGGAATTAAGGTAGGAAAAATCCTATTGGCTGATGCAATCAGCCAATCGGATTGAAGTTCAATCCGATTGGATGATCCAATCAGCCAATAGGATTGACCTCGCATTCTATTGGCTGTTCCAATCAGCCAATAGAATGCAAGCTCAATTCTATTGGCTGATTGCATCAGCCAATAGGATTTTTCCTACCTTAATTCCGATTGGCTGATAGAATTCTATCAGCCAATCGGAATTGAAGGGACGCCATCTTGGATGACGTCATTTAAAGGAACCTTCATTCTTCATTTGGACATAGAACGAAGAGGATGCTCCGCGTCAGATGTCTTCAAGATTGAGCCGCTCCTCGTCGGATGGAAGAAGATAGAAGATGCCGCTTGGATGAAGACTTCTGCCCGTCTGAAGGACCTCTTCTGCCCGGATTCGATGAAGACTTCTGGCCGGATCGGATCAAGACTCCTGCCCAGCTGGGTGAAGACGGCTCAAGGTAGGGTGATCTTCAAGGGGGTAGTGTTAGGTTTTTTTAAGGGGGGATTGGGTGGGTTTTAGAGTAAGGTTGGGTGTGTGGGTGGTGGGTTTTAATGTTGGGGGTTGTATTTCTTTTTTTACAGGTAAAAGAGCTGATTACTTTGGGGCAATGCCCCGCAAAAAGCCCTTTTAAGGGCTATTTGTAATTTAGTATAGGGTAGGGAATTTTATTATTTTGGGGGGCTTTTTTATTTTATTAGGGGGCTTAGATTAGGTGTAATTAGTTTAAACTTCTTGTAATTTTTTTTTATTTTCTGTAATTTAGTGTTCGTTTTTTTTGTAGTTTATTTTATTTAATTGTATTTAATTTTAGGTAATTGTAGTTAATTAATTTAATTTATTTAATGATAGTAGGTAGCTATTAAATAGTTAATAACTATTTAATAACTATTGTACCTAGTTAAAATAAATACAAAGTTGCCTGTAAAATAAAAATAAATCCTAAAATAGCTACAATGTAATTATTAATTATATTGTAGCTATCTTAGGGTTTATTTTATAGGTAAGTATTTAGTTTTAAATAGGAATAATTTAGTTATTAATAGTAAATTTATTTAGATTTATTTAAATAATAATTAAGTTGGGGGGTGTTAGAGGTTAGGTTTAGGGGTTAATAACTTTATTATAGTGGCGGCGACGGCAGATTAGGGGTTAATACATTTAATAGGCTATGTGGGCTATGGCGGTTTAGGGGTTGATACTTGAATAGGTTTATTGTGTTGTGGGTTAATGGCGGATTAGGGGTTAATCATTTTAAGAGGTAGTTTGCGATGTTGGGGTTGGCGGATTTAGGGGTTAATAATTTAGTTATTACTTGCGGTGTGGGTTTGATGGCGGATATAGGGGTTAATAGACTTTATTAGTTATTGCGGTGGGGGATTGCGGTTGACAGGTAGATAGACATTGCACATGCGTTAGGTGTTAGTTTATTTTTGCAGGCATTTTCGGGAGTTACGGTGCTACCATACTCAGCGCAAGGCCTGCTACGGCTGCCTTTTATGACAAGGTAAAAATGGAGTAAGGTTTCTCCATTTTTGCCACGTAAGGCCTTGCGCTGGATATTGGATACCGATTTACGACGCGGTCCCATGTTAGCCTATGGGAGTAATAATTCCGAGCGACGGATGAAATATACACGCGTAACTTGTATGCTACGCCGTATATATAATACCAAAATCGCGTAAAAACTGGCGGCGGAGGATTTTGCGGGCGATGTTGCATATGTAATGGAGGCCATAGTGTGTGGATGTGGACACTAAAAAAAAACATAATTTATGTAAGAACTTACCTGATAAATTCATTTCTTTCATATTAGCAATAGTCCATGAGCTAGTGACATATGGGATATACATTCCTACCAGGAGGGGCAAAGTTTCCCAAACCTTAAAATGCCTATAAATACACCCCTCACCACACCCACAATTCAGTTTAACGAATAGCCAAGAAGTGGGGTGATAAGAAGGAGCGAAAGCATAAAAAAATAAGGAATTGGAATAATTGTGCTTTATACAAAAAATCATAACCACCACAAAAAGGGTGGGCCTCATGGACTCTTGCTAATATGAAAGAAATGAATTTATCAGGTAAGTTCTTACATAAATTATGTTTTCTTTCATGTAATTAGCAAGAGTCCATGAGCTAGTGACGTATGGGATAGTAGATATCCAAGATGTGGAACTTCCACGCAAGAGTCACTAGAGAGGGAGGGAAAAAATAAAGACAGCCAATTCCGCTGAAAAATAAATCCACTACCCAAATCAAAAAAGTTTCAATTTTTATAATGAAAAAAACTGAAATTATAAGCAGAAGAATCAAACTGAAACAGCTGCCTAAAGTACCATTCTACCAAAACTGCTTCTAAAGAAGAGAAAACATCAAAATGGTAGAATTTAGTAAAAATATGCAAAGAAGACCAAGTCATTGCTTTGCAAATCTGATCAATAGAAGCTTCATTCTTAAAAAGCCCAGGAAGTAGAAACTTACCTAGTAGAATGAGCCGTAATCCACTGAGGCGGGAATCAACCCGACTCTGAATAAGCATGATGAATCAAAAAGTTTAACCAAGATGCCAAAGAAATGGCAGAAGCCTTTTGACCTTCCTAAAACCAGAAAAGATAACAAATAGACTAGAAGTCTGTGTGAAATCTGAAAAGCTTCAACATAGGATTTCAAAACTCTTACCATATCCAAAGAATGTAAGAATCTTACCATAGAAGTCTTAGGAAAAGACAATAATTCTTCCCTAATGTTGTTAGAAATCACAACTTTAGGTAAGAATTGAAATGAGGATAGCAAAAACCACCTTATCCTGATGAAAAAATCAGAAAAAGGAGACTCACAAGAAAGAACAGATAATTCAAAAACTGTTCTAGCTGAAGAGATGTCTAAAAAGAACAATACTTTCCATGAAAGTAAATAATGTCTAGAGAAAGCATATGCTCAAATAGAAGAGCCTGTAAAGCCTTCAGAACCAAATTAAAACTCCAAGGAGGAGAAATTGGCTTAATGACAGGTTTGATAAGAACCAAAGCCTGAACAAAATAATGAATAACAGGAAGGAACACTGCCTTATCCTGATGAAAAATCAGAAAAGGAGATCCACAAGAAAGAGCAGAAAACTCAGAAACTCTTCTAGCAGAAGAGATAGCCAAAAGGAACAATACTTTCCAAGAAAGTAATTTTAATGTCCAGAGAACGCAAAGGTTCAAACGGAGGAGCCTGTAAAGCCCTCCGTACCAAATTGAGACTCCAAGGAGGAGAGATTGACTTAATGACAGGCTTGATACAAACCAAAGCCTGTACAAAACAATGAATATCAGAATGAATAGCAATCTTTCTGTGAAAAAGAACATAAAGAGTAGAAAAATTGTAAAATTCTAGGAATTCTAAAAGAATGCCAAAAGAATTTATGAGAAGAACACCAAGAAATGTAAGTCTTCCAAACTCAATAATAAATCTTTCTAGAGACAGATTTACAAACCTGTAACATAGTATTAATCACTGAGTCAGAGAAACCTCTATGACTAAGAATCAAACGTTCAATCTCCATACCTTCAAATTGAATGATTTGAGATCCTAATGGAAAAAATGGGCCTTGAGATAGAAGGTCTGGTCTTAACGGAAGTGTCCAAGGTTGGCAACTGGCCATCCGAATGAGATCCGCATACCAAAACCTGTGAGGCCATGCTGGAACCACCAGCAGTACAAACAAACGCTCCATTAGAATTTTGGAAGAACTAGAGGCGGAAGATATAGGCAGAATGATAATTCCAAGGAAGTGTCAATGCATACGCTACTTCCACCTGAGGATCCCCGGACCTGAAATAGGTCCCTGGGAAGTTCCTTGTTAAGACGAGATGCCAACAGATCTATTTCTGGAAGCCCTCACATCTGAAAAATTGAAAAACATATCTGGGTAAAGAGACCATTCTCCCGGATGTAAAGCTTGATTAACAGAGATAATCCGCTTCCCAAATGTCTATACCTGGGAAAAGGACCACAGAATTTAGATAGGAGCTGGATTTAACTCAAGCAAATATCTGAGATACTTTTGTCACAGTCTAAGGACTGATAGTCCCACCCTGATGATTGACATACACCACAGATGAGATATTGTCTGAAAAAAACAATAAACGTCTCTTCTTCAAAAGAAACCAACTGAAGAACTCTGGGATTGCACGGAGTTCCAAAATATCAAATGGTAATCTCGCCTCCTGAGATTCCCAAACCCCATGTGCTGACAGAGAACCTCAGACAGCCTCCCAACCTAAAAGACTCGCATCTGTAGAGATCATGGTCCAGGTTGAAAGAATCGAAGAGACCTGTAGAACTAAATGATGGTGATCTTAACCACAGAATCAAAGATAGATAAACATAGAATTCGAAGATTTAAAAAGTGAAATCCTAGAATCCCTGCACCATTATTCAGTATAAAAAACTGGAAAGGTTTTCTATGAAAATGAGCAAAGGGAATTGAATCCAATGCTGCAGCCATAAGACCTAAATTTCCATGCATATACATCAACTGAAGGAACTAATAGAGACTGAAGGTACCGACAGATGGAACCCAATAAAAAAGTCACTTGTCTGTTAGAGACAAAGACAGTGACACAATCTATCTGGAAACCTAAAAAAGGTGACCCTTGTGTGAGGAATCAAGAGCTTTTGATAAAAAGATCCTCTAACCATGTCTTGAAAAAACAAAGTTGAATCATATGAGATTACGTAGTCTCAGAAAATAAAAATAATCTGAATGAAAACAGAAAATGAAGATATGCATCTATTGTATCTAATGAAAACAAATAATGCTATCACTGACCAAAAAAAGGCAGAATAGACCATATAAATACCAATCTAAAAGATGGTACATTTATATAATAAAAAGATTTTCTATCTTTGGAACAATGAATAGTTTTGAATAAAACCCCAAAACCCAGTTCCTAAAAAAGGAACTGGAATAAATACCCCAGAAGATTCCAGATCTGAGCAGCGCTTGAGCCCCAACAGGTGATCAGCCGCACTTCAACATTACCCAAAATATATAAGACTGAAACACATTAAGGAAAGTGTTAGCCTTACTGGAATAGCTGGAATATAATAGAGAAAAAAAAAAAACTTCTCATAGACGGTTTTACTCTAAATTTTATTCTGTACCCAAAATCTAAGAAATTTGGACTGAATAGAACCAAAACACTTCCAATTAAAAACATGTTACTTGAGTAAGAATTTAGAATTTGGTTCCTTAGTAAGAACAACCAAACTAAAATAAGCTTAAAGTTTTAGTCTTAGAACTCAATCTTGAAGCCCAGAGTAACAGTTAAGAATTGAATCCAATATGAACCAAATAATTGATTATCTTGGAAAAAAAGAAATAAGGATTTTTTAGAAATCACAAAATTCTTCTAGCTAAAAACAGCTAAAGACATAGATTAAACCTCATTTGTGAAAATATTCAATAAAATGAAATTATTAGCATGTTAATCCAATTAAAGGACCAGTCAACACACCGGACTTGCATAAACAAATGCAAGACAACAAGACAAATGCAACAGCACCCAGTCTGAACCTCAAATGAGCAGAAGACTTTGTCCCTTAACAATGCTAAATAAAACATAATCTGATACTTGATCTTAAAGTAAACAGAAAAATGAAGCAAATGCAACATCATCCAAATAAATCACAGGTCCAAGAAAAGAACCTGAAAATAAATAATTTTCCTTAAATAAGATACAACCATCTAAAAGGAAAATAAATACTATTTTGCTATAGAAACAATAGCATATTTTAGCAGGAGTAGAGATAGCCCCATTAAATTTGGAGAACCCTCAAAATTGAATTTAACTGCCGGCAAAGAATATAATTTAAAACCTTTGAAAAAGGAAGAAAATTCTCAGCCTATTCCATTCCCTAGTATGAAGAAATGGAAAAAAAACTCTGAAAACACAGAAGATAAAATAAGCAGAAATAAAATGTTAGCTAGTTTTGAAAAAGAACTAGTTACCTCAATATCCAAAATAATCAACACCTTTTCAACAAAAAACAAATGTACTCTAATAAAAAATAAAAAAGTAGATTTGTTAGTGTCAATTTCTGATGAAGAAAATTCTGAAAGCGAAAAAAACATCATCAGAGAAGGATAATCCAGTATGTTGTTGGTCATTTGAAACTTCATCAAAAGAAGTTTGAAAAAGACCTAAAAATTTCAATAGAAGGCGCAAAGTCAGACAAAGCCTTTAACATAGAATCAGAAAAATATTCATATAAATTTTCTAAGTATATCTTGTACATAAGATGTAAAAAGAATAGCAATACATAAAGCATAAATACTAATGGATTCTGCATGTAAAAGTTTATCATGATAACTTATTACAAACCATAGCTAAAGATAAACATTCATAACATTTAAAATAAATTAACTTAGCTTTGGTAGGACTTATCTCAGTCAACCGGAATCCTTCAGTATGTTCTGATCCAGGAATAGTTTATGGAAAATCTTGCAATATGTAATAGAAAAAAACAACATATAAAGCAAAATTATCAAATTCCTTAAATGACAGTTTCAGGAATGGGAAAAAATGCAAAACAAACAAGCCTCTAGCAACCAGAAGCAACAAAAAAGTGAGACTTAAATAATGTGAGAAAAAGTGGAACAAAAATGACGCCCACATTTTTGGCGCCAAGTATGAAGCCCACATTATTGGCGCCAAGTACAACGCCCATATTTTTTGGCGCCAAGTATGACGCCGAAAAACGACGCCCACATTTTTTGGAGCAAAAAAAATGTCTGAACACACATGCGTCAAAAAAATGAAGTAACAACGAACAACTTCCGGCGACAATTACGGCGCCAGAAATTACAATTTTGCGCCAAAAAAGTTTGCGCCAAGAATGACGCAATAAATTGAAGCATTTTCTGCCCCCGCGAGCCTAACAGCCCTCAGGGAAAAAAGTCAATTGAAAATTTTCAAGGTAAGAAAAAAATATTTATTCATATGCATTATCCCAAATAATGAAACTGACAGTCTGAATGAAGGAATACTGATTATCCTGAATCATGACAAATATAAGTTTAAAGACATATATTTAGAACTTTACATATAAAGTGCCCAACCATAGCTTAGAGTGTCACAAAAAATAAGACTTACTTACCCCAGGACACTCATCTACATATAGTAGATAGCCAAACCAGTACTGAAACGAGAATCAGTAGAGGTAATGGTATATAAGAGTATATCGTCGATCTGAAAAGGGAGGTAAGAGATGAATCTCTACGACCGATAACAGAGAACCTATGAATTAGATCCCGTAGAAGGAGACCATTGAATTCAAATAGGCAATACTCTCTTCACATCCCTCTGACATTCACTGCACTCTGAGAGGAAAACCGGTCTCCAGCCTGCTGCGAAGCACATATCAAAGTAGAATCTAGCACAAACTTACTTCACCACCTCCCTGGGAGGCAAAGTTTGAAAAACTGAATTGTGGGTGTGGTGAGGGTGTATTTATAGGCATTTTAAGGTTTGGGAAACTTTGCCCCTCCTGGTAGGAATGTATATCCCATACGTCACTAGCTCATGGACTCTTGCTAATTACATGAAAGAAAAAGCCAGCATTTTATAAACTGCTACAAGGGTAATTCAAAAGGGTACAGCTGTTTTGCTTCCATTGTCAAGATAGAAGGCTTACATAATTTGAAAATATTTTTAAACTTATCTTTTTATCTTTTTTTATCTATGTTTTTTCCCAGCAGTCAAGGGGTGTAAACCAGTTCTCTACTGCTATAGTGGTAAACTCAATGCTATGTCTATATCACTGGAAGTCGGTGGGTGTAAAACAGTTCAATATATCCATAGTGGTTAAAAGGACAGTCTATTCAAAACTTTCATGATTTAGATAGGACATGCAGTTTTAAACAACTTTCCAATTAACATTTATCATCAAATGTGCTTTGTTCTCTTGGTATTCTTTGTTGACAGCTAAACCTGGGTAGGCTTATATGCTAATTTCTAAGCCGTTGAACTGCCTCTTATCTCAGTAAATTTTGACAGTTTTTCACAGGTAGTCACTGCTAGTTTACATGTCATATAGATAACATTGTGCTCACCTCCGTGGACTTTATATATACACATATAGAGACATATATATTTACATACATATACATAATTAGACATGATTATGTATGAATCTCAATGTTAAAGGGACAGGAAACCCCAACAATTTCATTCATGATTTGCATAGAACATACCATTTTAAACAACTTTTCAATTTACTTCTTTAATCAAATGTGCTTAATTCTCTTGTTTTCCTTTGCTGAAGGAACAGCATTGCACTAATGGCAGCTAGCTGAACACATCTAGTTAGCCAATCCATCTAGTTAGCCAATCACAAGAGGTGAATGTGTGCAGGCACCAATCAGCACTTTTTAGTGAATTTAAAAGTGTCTTAAAATGATCTGCTCTATCTGAATCATCCAAGTTTAATTTTGACTTTTCAATCCCTTTAAAGCCCGTTGGTGGCTTTTTGTTCTAACACCCGAGATCTCATATCTTTGAGCCTTTATAGCTTTGGCATGCAATTTTTTTAAAATAATTTTTATTAGAAAGTGTTATTTTGATTTTAACTGCACTTTGAAATGTATTTTTGATGTGTTTTGTGACACTTTTATTTTTGCAAAACAGTTAACCACAGCTCTTAGTTTGCGGTAATGATTCTAGCGTAAATCTGGATTGCGCTCAACTTGTAATATCAGTGCAATTTAAATGGAGCACAAACTTTCACAAAAACCCTTGCAAAATCATTTGCACGCCATTTATCTCGCACAGTAAAAAAGAAACGCTAGCAACCAGGAAAAAGCAATAATTACAACTGTAACACTTTTGTAAAGTTTGTCATTATATTAAATTATAAAATATTTGCATGTCTGTTATATAAGGGTAAAGTAGTTACACTACAGAGAATAAGAATTGTCAGAAACTGTGCTGACACAAACAAGGGGGTACCTGTGGCCAGGTCAGTCGTTGATTTTTCTTGCCTAAACCTTGTTCAAGCATGCAGGATTCATAGCCATTGCCTCGGTGAAATATCTCATTTTACAGTGGTGCCTTGCTACTTCACAGCAGAGTCAAGTTGTCTTAAAGGGACACTGAACACAAATATTTTCTTTTGTAATTCAGATAGAGCATGCAATTTTAAGCAACTTTCTAATTTACTCCTATTATCAATTTTTCTTTGTTCTCTTGCTATCATTATTTGAAAAAGAAGGCATCTAAGCTTTTGTTTGGTTTAAGTACGCTGGACAGCACTTTTTTTATTGGTGGATGAATTTATCCACCAATCAGCAAGGACAACCCAGGTTGTTCACCAAAAATGGGCCGGCATTTAAACTTGCATTCTTGCATTTCAAATAAAGATACCAAGAGAATGAAGAAAATTTGATAATAGGAGTAAATTAGAAAGTTGCTTAAAATTTCATGCTTAATCTGAATCATGAAAGAAATTTTTTGGGTACAGTGTCCCTTTAATGTTTTCCTTATACATCTCTAGCAAGGGTATGTTAAAATCCCTCACACAACAGACTTCTATTGGAGAGTCAGTAAAATTTATATTGGATAACGCCTGAGCTCTAAGCCAATGGATCACAAAAGTCTGTTTAAGTAGTGGAGTTCATTGTTTAGTCCTGTGCTATACTATTTGCATTAACTTAAAGGGTCATTAAACGCCAAAATTTTCTTTCATGATTCAGGTAAATACAATTTTAAACAACATTCCAATTTACTTCTATTATCTAATTTGTTTCATTCTTTAGATATCCTTTGCTGAAGAAATAACAATGCACATGGGTGAGCCAATCACACGAGGCATCTATGTGCAGCCACTAATCAGGAACTACTAAACCTATCTAGATATGCTTTTCAGCAAAGGATATCAAGAGAATGAAGCAACATAGATAATAGAAGTAAATTACATAATTGTTTAAAATTGCATTCTCTTTCTAAATCATGAAAGAAAAAACTTGGGTTTAATGTCCCTTTAAGCATAAACAACTTCCCACACATAGATACACATACATTTTTGACCCCTTCATATTCCCTCCCCTTGTCATATACCATAACCCGTTTATTCTGCCACAAAACTTTTTTTTCTATTAATAAACCTGTTTTTCTAAGTATTATGTCTAATGTTATAACTTAAATTCTTTATTTCAATAGCATTTTCATGTGTTTTGTTATGCAAACAAGTGATAATTGTTTTCTTCAGCTCTCAAAGCACAATAAATTGGTATTTTTAATTGTGCTTGAGCACAACACTTAAAGTGATATGAAACCCAAATATTTTCCTTTTTGATTTAGACAGAAGATATAATTTTAACTCTTTGAGTGCTAAGCACTTTCCCACCTGGGTGCTAAGATTTTTTTAAGGTTTATTTTATTATTTTAATTTTTGAACAAAAATGTTTTAACTTTTTTTTTTTCTTTTCAGACCCCCAATACTTACACTGTTGGAAAGGTTAGGTGATTAATTTTCTAGGGGGTCTGTAGCTGCTTTGATGTCTGAGATACAGGCTTCTAAGCATCATGCCCCATGCTAGTTAAGTATAAATAAAGTTGCGCAGTGACGTCATCACGTTATTGCACATGACGTCACCACGCAAAACGGGAAGCCCTGGCGATGCCTGTAACTCTACAGGCACGATCACCGGGGTAGGAGCGGGTGGGAGCCCCCAGATCTCCCTCAAGGTGGGAGAGTGCTAGTGACGGCTCAGACTAGCACCGTGACCAGAGTGGGAAACTCTGTGACGGCTCAGAGCCGTCATTAGCACTCAAAGGGTTGAAAAAAGTTTCCAAATTACTTCTTTTATAAAATTTGCTTAGTTCCCATGATATTGTGTGTTGAAGAGATACCTAGGTAGGCATCTGGAGCACTATATGACAGGAAATAGTGCTAATGTCTAGTGCTCTTGCAAATGGATAACACTCATTCAAAACCACTGCCATATAGTGCTCCAGAAATGGGCCGACTCCTAAGCATATGTCCTTGCTTTTCAAAAAAAGATACCAAGCGAATAAATAAAAATTGATAACAAAAGTAAATTAGAAAATAGTTCAAAATCACATGCTATGGGGCCGATTTATCAAGGGTCGAATGGCCTCTGATGCCCCTGTTTCCGTGCAAGCCTTCACCGGAAACAGCAGTTATGAAGCAGAGGTCTTAAGACCGCTGCTCCATAACTGGTCCGCTGCCTCTGAGGCTGTGGTCTGCAATACGCCCAATCCTATACTATCAGGTTGATTGACACCCCCTGCTAGCGGACAATTAGCCGTGAATCTGCAGGGGGCGGCATTACACAAGCAGTTCACCAGAACTGCATGTGCAATGTTAAATTCCAACAGCGTATGCTGTCGGCATACAGCGATGTCTGTCGGACATGATACGCTACAGCGTATCATGTTGGACAGACAATGATAAATCGGCCCCTATGTCTGAATCATGAAAGAAAAAGTTTGGATTTCATATCCCTTTAACTCACCACGAGTGCAATAGTGCACTGATAGCGCTGTTTGCACATTCCATTAAAAGTATAGAGGGCACTAAATAAGTTTCAGCCACATTAACATGCTTTGGATAAATAGACAGTCTAGACCCAATCAGAGGCGTAACTAGAAACCACAGGGCCCAGGTGCAAGAATCTAAGAAGCCCCCCCCCCCCAAAAAAAAAAATGTGAATTTGATACGTCTTTTTTTTTTAACATTTAACACAGAAAAACAAATGTGAATCAGATTACATGTCTGCAAAAGGAGGTACCCTGTGCCCACAGTATGTAAGATGGTCTGACCCCCTATTACTATATATAATGACACTGTTTAACCCACCAGTACTGTACATAGTGAGTTAGTGACACAGTCTGTAATCTGCCGGTGAGATGGCTGGCCTGCCCCTACCCGCCCCAGTACTTTATAAAGTGACCACAGTAGTCTATGATAAGGTCCAGCCCCCCCCCGTACTGTATATAGTGGAACTGTATAAAGACACTGTTTACCCCCGCCCCCCCCCCCCTTGCTGTATTAACAAGGTATGTAATTTGCGGGTTCCACAAACATACACACACACACATACATGCATGCATACACACACAGTCACATACATACATGCATGCACACATACACACACACACACACACACACACATAAACACCAATGGGTAAAACAGAAACACTAACCCCTGTAGTCAGAGACACTAGTGAAGCATCACATCACACTCACATGATATCAGTGCAGGCCAACGTTTTTTTTATTGAGGGCCCAGTCGCAGTTGCAACCTCTGCACCCCCTGTAGTTCCGCCCCTGGACCCAACACATAATTTTGATTACTTATTGTTAGATACCATAGAAGCATCATACAACTGGTCCCACATCTATAAGCTTGTAAGAAGAACATGAAGCATTTAAATATTCATTGTTTGTTAGGAGCCAAAAATGGCCACCAAGCTACGTCCACCTATTGCATGCATATTTTTCTATGTTACGTTTCTCCAATCACGATTGACTCTTGAATAAGTTTTCCTACTTGCACACGTTGATTTACATGTGCAATTTGAAATAGCTAGCTGAAAAATATTAAACATGCACTGCTAAATTGTCATACAAGGAAACAGCTAAC
Organism: Bombina bombina; assembly: GCF_027579735.1. Classification (NCBI taxonomy): domain Eukaryota; kingdom Metazoa; phylum Chordata; class Amphibia; order Anura; family Bombinatoridae; genus Bombina; species Bombina bombina. Next base: position 164,602,471 of record NC_069499.1, on the reverse strand, counting down.
TGGACAAGAAGAAAGCTTGGTCGTCATTTTCGGCTGCTAACAAACGATCATTATTTAAAAGTTTCATGTACTTCTTACAAGTTCATAAATGTGTAACGCTTTGCAAGATACCTGTCTGGTATGTAACAATAAATAATAAGTATTGGGTCTAAACTGTCCCTGTAAAATTTGTAGTCATCAGCTCGTAATAACTGATTGAGTGTTATTGTTTGCGCTAGGCTGATTGATAATCCACCCTGTGCTATCAATTGTGCTTCATTTGTAATCTATGTTTAAACTTCCCAAATGTAAAGTCCAACTCTTAAGCCTCAAGCATTTCAGTTCCCAAGTAGGACACAGATGGTGATCCATTTGGGGGCAGCAGTTGAATGTAGCAGCCAATCACTTGCCATATTCTGCTCATGAGCTTCGCTAATTGGCTATCACCTAGATTACAAGTTCTGAGCGCTATAGGGAAAATAAAAAACGCAGCAAAAGTTGCGTTATTTAACCTGCCATTACAAGTTTAAAAAAAAAAACAGCTTGTGCGGGCGATATGGCTGCGTTGAGCTCCATACCGCACACAAAAGCAGCAGTGTTTTAACGTGCTCGTTCACGCTTTCCCCATAGACATCAATGGGGAGACCCGGCAAAAAAAAAGACCTGCGATCGCAGAAACAAAAGCTCCGTAATGCAGCCCCATTGATGTCTATGGGGAAAAAGAAAATGCAGTTTAAACCTAACACTCTAACATAAACCCTGAGTCTAAACACCCCTAATCTGCTGCCCCTGACATCGCCAATGCCTGCGTACAGTTATTAACCCCTAATCTGCCGCTCCCGATATTGCCGCCACATAAATAAAATTATTAACCCCTAATCTTCCGCTCCCAATATCGCCGCCACTATACTAAAGTTATAAACCCCCGCTCCGCGCCGGCTGGATGAAGATCGAAGAGGCCGCCTGGATGAAGACTTCTTGCCGCATGGATGATGACTTCGCCGGCTGGATGGATCCTTCAAGCGGGACTTCAACAACTGTAAGTGGATCGTCGGGGGTTAGTGTTAGCTTTTTTTAAGGGTTTTTCGGGTGTTTTTTTTACATATTAGGTTTGGGCAATGTAAAAGAGCTAAATGCCCTTTTAAAGGCAATGCCCATACAAATGCCCCTTTCAGGGCAATGGTTAGCTTAGGTTATTTTATTTGGGGGGGTTGCTTGGGTGGTGGGTTTTACTGTTGGGGGAGTGTTTGTATTTTTTTTACAGGTAAAAAAACATATCTTTGGGGCAATGCCCCACAAAAGGCCCTTTTAAGGGCTATTGGTAGTTTATTGTAGGCTAGGATTTTTTATTTGGGGGGGCTTTTTTATTTTGATAGGGCTATTAGATTAGGTGTAATTATTTTGAATTTTTTATAATTTGTTATTTTTCGTAATTTAGTGTTTGTTTCTTTGTAATTTAGCTTTTTTTGTAATTAGAGTAGTGTTAGGATTTTTTAATGTGTAGTTTAGTTTTATTTAATTGGTAGTTAGTTTAATTTTAGTTTAATACTTATAATAGTTTAATTGTTAGTTTAAAATAATTTTTTTAAATTTGACAGGTAAGTTTTAATTTAATTTAAGATAGGGAAGTTGTAATTTTTATATAAAGTTAGGGGGTCGTTAGGTTTAGGGGTTAATAGATTATTTTAGTATATTCTGTTGTGGGGGGCTTTCCGTTTAGGGGTTAATAATTTATTTTAGTTTATTTCGTTGTGGGGGGCTTGCGGTTTAGGGGTTAATAGGTTTATTATAGCGGCGGTGTTGACGGGCAGCAGTTTAGGGGTTAATAATATTTAAATAGTGTTTGGATGCGGGAGGGCGGTGGTTTAGGGGTTATTAGGTTTATTATAGTGGCGACCATGTCGGGTAGCGGCGGAATAGGGGTTAATACATTTTATTAGTGGTGGCGGTTTAGGGTTAAGGAGTTTATTATAGTGTTTGCGATGCGGGAGGGCCTCAGTTTAGGGGTTAATAGGTAGTTTATGGGTGTTAGTGTACTCTGTAGCAGTTTAGTTATGAGTTTTATGTTACAGATTTGTAGCATAAAACTCATAACTACTGACTTTAGATGGCGTTACTGCGCTATGGGAATCCCATGAAAAGACTTAATTTTTACAAGTGCGGTACTGACGTTGCGTTACAGGCTAAAAGGTGTGCGTTACACCTATAGTGACAAGACTTGTTATGGCTCCGATGCTGTTTTAACACTGAAAATGCCATATTTTCAGAATTACGAGCCGCAACGCAAAACTCGTAATCTAGGTCTCTCTCTCTCTCTCAGGTGTGAATGGGGAGCAGGTGTGTTAAATTTGGTGTTATCGCTCTCAGACTCTCTCATACTGGTCACTGGAAGTTCAACATGGCACCTCATGGCAAAGAACTCTCTGATTATCTGAAAAAAAGAATTGTTGCACTACATAAAGAGGGCCTAGGCTATACGAAGATTGCCAAGACCCTGAAACTGAGCTGCAGCACGGTGGGCAAGACCATACAGCGGTTTCACAGGACAGGTTCCACTCAGAACAGGCCTCGCCATGGTCGACCAAAGAAGTTGAGTGTACGTGCTCAACATTATATCCAGAGGTTGTCTTTGGGAAATAGACGTATGAGTGCTGCCAGCATTGCTGCAGAGGTTGAAGGGGTGGGGGGGTCAGCCTGTCAGTGCTCAGACCATACGCCGCACACTGCATCAAATTGGTCTGCATGGCTGTCGTCCCAGAAGGAAGCCTCTACTATAGATGATGAACAAGAAAGCCAGCAAATAGACAAGCAGACTAAGGACATGGATTACTGGAACCATGTCCTGTGGTCCGATGAGACCAAGATAAACTTATTTGGTTCAGATGGTGTCAAGTGTGTGTGGCAACCAGGTGAGGAGTACAAAGACAGATGTGTCTTGCCTATAGTCAAGCATGATGGTGGGAGTGTCATGGTCTGGGCCTGCATGAGTGCTGCCGGCACTGGGGAGCTACAGTTCATTGAGGGAACCATGAGTGCCAACATGTACTGTGACATACTGAAGCAGAGCATGATCCCCTCCCTTTGGAGACTGGGCCGCAGGGCAGTATTCCAAAATGATAAGACCCCAAGCACACCTCCAAAATGATTACTGCCTTGGTGATGGACTGGCCAAGCATGTCTCAAGACCTAAACCCTATTGAGCATCTGTGGGGCATCTTCAAATGGAAGGTGGGGGAGCGCAAGGTCTCTAACATCCACCAGCTCCGTGATGTCGTCATGAAGGAGTGGAAGAGGACTACAGTGGCAACCTGTGAAGCTCTGGTGAACTTCATGCCCAAGAGGGTTAAGGCAGTGCTGGAAAATAATGGTGGCACACAAAATATTGACACTTTGGACTCAATTTGGACATTTCCACTTAGGGGTGTACTCACTTTTGTTGCCAACGGATTAGACATTAATGGCTATGTGTTGAGTTATTTTGAGGGGACAGAAAATTTCCACTGTTAAACAGGCTGTACACTCACTACTTTACATTGTAGCAAAGTGTCATTTCTTCAGTGTTGTCACATGAAAAGGTATAATAAAATATTTACAAAAATGTAAGAAGTGTACTCACTTTTGTGAAATACTGTATATAGAATATTTATTACAGACCATCCCCTGAATACATTGGAAAAATTATTTATCAGTTTTTTTGTATAACATAATTGATCAATAAAATGAAAGTTACTTGAGTGCTTTAATTCCTAGATACATTAAATATATTCCAGCAGATACTGAAAGCCTCTGCAATATTAAATTACATGTATATCAACAAAATCAATATACAATTTAAAAAGACTAACGGCTAGATTACGAGTTGTGCGTTAGGCCGGTCCTAACGCTGCTTTTTAATGCCCACTGGTATTTACGAGTCTTGCAGGTACAGGTGTACCGCTCACTTTTTTGGCCAGACTTGTAAATACCGCAAATCCACATAAATTGCATATCCTATTTTTTCAATGGGACTTGCATAGCGCCGGTATTATGAGTCTGACAAAAAGTGAGCGGTAGACCCTCTCCTGTCAAGACTGGTACCCCATTTTAAAGTCAGTAGTTAAGAGTTTTATGGTACAACGCCGTAGCATAAAACTCTTAACTAAAGTGCTAAAAAGTACACTAAGACCCATAAACTACTTATTAACCCCTAAACCGAGGCCCCCCCACATCGCAAACACTAAAATAAATTGTTTAACCCCTAATCTGCAGAACCGGACATCGCCGCCACTATTATAAATATATTAACCCATAAACTGCCGCACTCCCGCATCGCAAACACTAGTTAAATATTATTAACCCCTAATCTGCCGTCCCCAACATCGCAGACACCTACCTACATTTATTAACCCCTAATCTGCCGCCCCCAATGTCGCTGCCACTATATTAAAGTTATTAATCCCTAAATCTAAGTCTAACCCTAACCCTAACACCCCCTAACTTAAATATAATTTAAATAAATCTAAATAAAAATAACTATCATTAACTAAATTATTCCTATTTAAAACTAAATACTTACCTATAAAATAAACCCTAAGCTAGCTACAATATAACTAATAGTTACATTGTAGCTAGCTTAGGGTTTATTTTTATTTTACAGGCAAGTTTGTATTTATTTTAACTAGGTAGAATAGTTACTAAATAGTTATTAACTATTTAATAACTACCTAGTTAAAATAAAGACAAATTTACCTGTAAAATAAAACCTAACCTAAATTACACTAACACCTAACACTACACTATAATTAAATTAATTCCCTAAATTAAATACAATTAAATACAATTAAATAAAATTAGCTAAAATAGAAAAAACAACAACACTAAATTACAGAAAATAATAAACAAATTAAAAGATGTTTAAACTAATTACACCTAATCTAATCCCCCTAACAAAAAAAGTCCCCCAAAATAAAAAAAGCCCTACCCTACACTAAATTACAAATAGCCCTTAAAAGGGCCTTTTGCAGGGCATTGTCCCAAAGTAATCAGCTCTTTTACCTGTAAATAAAATTACAAATCCCCCCAACATTAAAACCCACCACCCACACAACCAACCCTACTCTAAAACCCACCCAATACCCCCTAAAAAAAACCTAACACTAACCCATTGAAAATCACCTTACCGGGAGAAGTTTTCATCCAACCAGGCCGAAGTCCTCAACGAAGCCAGGAGAAGTCTTCATCCAAGCCGGGGCGAAGTGGTCCTCCAGATGGGCAGAAGTCTTCATCCAGACAGCATCTTCTATCTTCATCCATCCGGCGCTGAGCGGGTCCATCTTCAAGATATCCGGCACGGAGCATCCTCTTCCAACGAAGTCTTCTTACTAAATGACGGTTCCTTTAAGTGACGTCATCCAAGATGGCATCCCTTCAATTCTGATTGGCTGATAGAATTCTATCAGCCAATCGGAATTAAGGTAGAAAAAATCCTATAGACTGATGCAATCAGCCAATAGGATTGAGCTGGCATTCTATTGGCTGATTGGAAAAGCCAATAGAATGCCAGCTCAATCCTATTGGCTGATTGGATCAGCCAATAGGATTTTTTCTACCTTAATTCCGATTGTAATTTAGTTTAGTTTATTTAATTGTATGTAATTGTAGGTAATTTATTTAATTAATTTATTGATAGTGTAGTGTTAGGTTTAATTGTACCTTAGGTTAGGATTTATTTTACAGGTAATTTTGTATTTCTTTTAGCTAGGTAGCTATTAAATAGTAAATAACTATTTAATAGCTATTGTACCTAGTTAAAATAAATACAAAGTTGCCTGTAAAATAAAAATAAATCCTAAAATAGCTACAATATAATTATTTGTTATATTGTAGCTATATTAGGGTTTCTTTTACAGGTAAGTATTTAGTTTTAAATAGGAATACTTTAGTTAATAAGATTTAATTTATTTTGTTAGATTAAAATTATATTTAAGTTAGGGGGGTGTAAGGGTTAGACTTAGCTTTAGGGGTTAATACATTTATTATAGTAGCGGCGAGGTCCGGTCGGCAGATTAGGGGTTAATACTTGAAGTTAGGTGGCGGCAATGTTAGGGAGGGCAGATTAGGGGTTAATAAAATTTATTATAGTGTTTGCGAGGCGGGAGTGCGGCGGTTTAGGGGTTAATATATTTATTCTAGTGGCTGCGAGTTCCGGTCAGCAGATTAGGGGTTAATAAGTGTAGGCAAGGTAGCGGCGACGTTGGGGGGGGCAGATTAGGGGTTAATAAATATTATGTAGGTGTCGGCGATGTTAGGGGCAGCAGATTAGGGGTTCATAGGGATAATGTAGGTGGCGGCGGTGTCCGGAGCGGCAGATTAGGGGTTAATAAGCGTAAGGTTAGGGGTGTTTAGACTCGGGGTTCATGTTAGGGCGTTGGGTGCAGACTTAGAAACTGTTTCCCCTTAGGAAACAATGGGGCTGCGTTGGGAGCTTAACGCTGCTTTTTTGCTGGTGTCAGGTTTTTTTTCATCCCAAACTTCCCCATTGTTTCCTATGGGGGAATCGTGCACGAGCACGTTTTGGCAGCTTACCGCTACCGTAAGCAACGCTGGTATTGAGGGTTGAAGTGGCGGTAAATTAGGCTCAACGCACCCTTTTTGGAGCCTAACGCAGCCCCTCAGACAACTCTAAATACCAGTGTTGTCTTAAGGGTGCGTTGGGAAAAAAGCTGCCTTAGCTACGCAGGTCTTTACAGACAAAACTCTAAATCTAGCCGTTTGTGTTTTGAAGCCACAACCTAATAAAATGGGCTGAGCTTGTAGGTATAATCAGATCTCATTACTTTATCACATTGTGTACATATACCTGCTTCTTTATCTTATATCTGTTCAAAAATCAATCACCAATACTTGGAGAGAACAATAGAAAATTAACATTTTATTACCTTATCTCTTCTATAACCCACTGGGAGTGTAATTTCTTCTACTGACTGTCTTAACATAGCTTGGCCTCGAGGCCAAACACTTTAAGGATAGGTGTGGATACTACAGGCTACATAAACTATTTCAAATGCCAATATAAGGGCAATGGAAATACAATTTAATACACACGCAGGTAAAGTGGATCATTGGGAACAAATTAAAGGGGAGGAAATTTTTGAGTAAACTGTCCCTTTAAAGTCACCTCAGGATACTGAACCATTCTTTGTACTCCCTTTCTCTATAAAAATATTTTCCAACACCAGAGGTCACCTAAGGTTTGAACACCCTTAATCTTGCACATGCATATTTATCAGTTTGCCCATATAACATTGAACCTGCTCATGAATCACCTTGCAGATTGTCTTTATCAGGCTGCTCCAGCCTCCAGCTCATCATGTTAAGTACATCAATCAAAGCAGACAAGTGGCTGCAGCCCCAGACACTGCCGGCTTGAGGGATGGCAACATTATATTAGCTGAAGTACCCATGATTCATGTGGTAAATGTGCAGCATACATTTCAGCTCCCTCACCTCACTCATTATCTGTATAAGTAGTTCTGTCCTGGATAGACTAACCAGCAAATATTTTCTTGCTTTGAATGTATATAATATGTAAAGACTATTCCTTTAAAGGGTGATTTTTGTTATTATAATGCATATGAAAGGGCAGCATATAAACATATTGAAATTGTCATTTTTCCCTGGATTAATGTTAAATAAAGTTGTTCTCATTTAGGATGATCGAAAGTACAAAAGTGCCGACTTTACTCTTTAAAGGCAGCATCACAGAGGGGCAGTTTATTATATATCGCAATAGGTGGTGATGCTGGCAAAATATTCCAAGCAGTATTGGCACTGACATTGGTGATGTAAAGTAAAGGATTCCTTTTAAATATATAGCACTAAGCCTAATAACTATACCTATGTACCTCTTAGCCGTCATAACCAACCACTGCAAACTAACCCTGCACTAACTAACTCCTAAACCGCCAATATCCCACAATAAATTCCCTAACCTATTAACCCCTATACCGCTAATAGCCCACCGCAATAAACTTCCTAACCTATTGACCCCTAGACAGCCAATAGCCGACCGCAATAAACTCTCTAACCTATTAACCCCTATACTGCCAATAGCTCACAGCAATAAACTTCCAAAACTATTAACACCTATACCACCAATAGCCCACTGCAATAAACTTCCTAACCTAACCTATTAACCCCTTGACCGCCAATAGCCCAACACAATAAACTTCCTAACATATTAACCCCTATACCGCCAATAGCCCACCACAAATAACTTCCTAACCTATTAACCCCTATTCCGCCAATAGCCCAACGCAATAAACTTCCTAACATGTTAACCCCTATACTGCCAATAGCCCACCGCAATAAACTTCTTACCTATTAACCCCTATACCGCTAATAGCCCACCGCAAAATAAAACTACACTTTTCAACTCCTATACAGCCAGTACACCTATTAAACGCCACAACCCCCAACGCAAACTATCCCGACACTAAACTATCTAACCCCTAACCCTCCCACCTCTGAACTAAAAACCCCTAAATTACCAAAAAAAACACAGACTACATTTACAAAAAATAAAAAAAAATAACATTACAGAAAATAAAAAACAAGACTACTAAAAATAAAACTACAGTTATGCCTAAAGTAAATGGAATAAATTGACTACAATGTCCATTTAATGTCTCCTAAAATCACATTTCAGAATAGAATTTGAAAGAAAAAAAATATTGTGCAAGTGAGAGGGGAAAATGCTGCAGCTTATGGCAATTTTGAATGATAAGGTGATATAAATACACTTGTGTTCTAATGGTGCTAGCTTACTATAGGTTAGATAAAGTCAAGCTCAAATGAGAACATGAGATGTGTTATTTTGCACAAATATTAATGCACAATGGGATATTACAAGTTGTTGGTTAAAATGTTTTTCCAAAGCATTTTTAACACACCAAGGGCACGATCACATAGTCCACGTAAGTTTTAGCGCAACTGCTGAAACCCACGTCGCCCGTAAGTTAACCTAGCACATCGAGTGAATCACATAACACACGCCGCCATCAGCATTCCCTCTAAGGCCAGTTTTCTGTGCGGCCCAGCAATGAAACAGTTAATTGGATCAATTAACAAACATTTATATAATGCAGACTGCAAGATGTGGTTCACTAATTAACCGTTTCATTGCTGGGCCGCTCACAAAACTTGCCTTAGAGGGAACACTGGCCACCATATGATATACTGGCGTAAGTAGGCCAAACTGGCGATGTTCAGAAATGTGCACAACTCCACATTTCTGGCATCGCCAGTACTTTACACCAGTATTTTGCATGCGTAATTGGAGAATAAATAGTAGGAGTGTTTTGAGTTGACTTCACATGTAAAAATTGAAACCGAAACCAATTAATAAACCTACACAATTTGGCAGCACTATACAAATAAATGATAATAATAATAATACACATCAAAACGACATTCCAAACCCCTATATAAACCCATGCATAACCACCATATTTGGCCTGTGATTGGATTGTTCATTGAGCTACAACACAGGGCCCAGGAGAGGAGGTATAGATAGAGAGAAAGAGAGGCGCAAAGAGGAGCTGTAGAGTTAATTAGTATTGGATTAGAGTAGTAGGACACTGAGACATATTTGAACATATTGCACACATTACATCCATACATATACACATACACCACACTTTTATTTTCATACACCTGACACATTTATTATTTTTTTCTTATACAGTGTGATAGGCTGAGTGCCTGGTTGTGATTGTGTGTGACTAGAACATGGTGGGTAATCAGGGTGTGCATTGTTTGTCAGGTGTGATGTTGTGCTGTTTGTGATTGGTTTAACACACTTGCAGAGGGCGGATACTGGTTTGATTTATTAAGTGGTTATGCAAGGGTTAAATGTTTAATATGTGCGCCTGAAATGTATGTGAGTGCGCATGCGTTAGATGTTTGTTCAGCCTTCCAGGGATTTACGCTGCTTTTTTACTGTGCGCAAGGTTTGCTGGGCCTGCCTATGTGTGGCGAGCTGAAACTGGAGTAAAATATATCCATTCTGCACACGTAAGTTCATGCGCTTCCTTTGTGATAGCCATGTAAATCTACGCGTGTAACTTGTGTGCTCCGTCAGGTTTGCGATCGCGCGATTAGAGAAAAAAATGGAAAAGCTGGTTTTAGCGCACGCCCTATACTTTTAATAGAAGCCGACAGCAGTGGCCTGTTTGCACTAGCTCGCAATCTGAAATACTTCTTACATATAAAAGAATTTTGAAAGAAATTGGTATTAAATATTAATGATTGATAGTATGCATTCAAAAACACACTAAAATGCTTTAGAAATAAATGAATAAAGGTGAATTAAGGCATAATAAATGTGACATGATAGGTTAAAAATAATAAAACAAAAATGTTAGTTGCTTCCAAAGCTTTCGTTTCATCAAAAATAAATTTTTTGTTTTAGTTCATGGTCGCATTCGTTTCAAACGCATTTTGTGAGAAATTTTCATTTTAACTAAAATTTTCATTTTGAGCTTCAGTGTAGATTTTTGCCATTTTGAAGCAGTAATCGGCTATATAAGCTTTAGTTTTGATATTCTAGGTAATTTTTAAACATTCTTTTATTTACACATCTCATTTTTGTGCACTGGATTTTTGGTAAAACTAAAAAAATATACTTAAAGGTAAATAATAAACTTAAAAAAAAAAGTTCTGTTTTGTTTTTTTAATAACTATTAACTTAAAGGGACACTAAACCCAAATATTTTTCTTTCATGATTCAGATAGAGCATGCAATTTTAAGCAACTTTCTAATTTATTCCAATTATCGTTTTTTTTCGTTCTTTTGCTGTCTTTATTTAAAAAAAGCAGGAATCTAAGCTAAGGAGCCGGCCCATTTTTGGTTCAGCACCCTGGATAGAGCTTGCTAATTGGTGGCTACATTTTGCCACCAATCAGCAAGGGTAACCCAAGTGCTGAATGAAAAAGGGGCGGCCCCTAATCTTACATTATTGCTTTTAATAAAGATAGGAAGTGAACAAAGAAAAATTGATAATAGGAGTAAATTAGAAAGTTGCTTAAAATTGCATACGCTATCTGAATCACGAAAGAAGAAATTTGGGCTCAGTATCCCTTTAAAACAGTCCACAGCAGCCGCTAGCAGCAATGCAATAAAAGGTAAGAAGAACTTTTTCAACTTGCAAGTATTATAACTTAAAAACAGAGAACCTGTTTTTTTTAAACTATTAACTTAGTACTACTGAACTAAAAAAATGTCCCTTTAAAAGAAGACACTAGCAGCGGCTAGAACTTTTGAAACTTAATATAAAAAACATAGTGCAGAATTATGTAACATTAATTTGAACGTTGCCTGGCACTTTAATGACCTGACAGGTAAGAACATTCTAAGTAACAGAGCCTGAAGGTAACAAATTATCCCTAGGGGCCTTATATTCAAAAGCTCACCGGTATGGAGAGAAATCATACAAACTCTTTGGGATTTTTTTATATTTTTTTAGAGCTTATATTGTAATGTAGGGGTCTCATATACAAAACCCTGTATAGTGAGTTCAATATTTTTCAAATTAAAATTTGCAATTCTAAACAATTTTTAGGGATCTCTCCATACTGACGAGATGTCTTAGATCATCTCACCTGAGCGGGGAGCTTTTGAGGCCCTAGGTGAGATGTTGATTTGTGGAGCCACTTTGGTACTTGTTTAGGGTTGGATCACTCCCTCTCTGTTTTTATTATAGATGCTGTATTTTATTTAACCATTGAATGTGATTATTTTCTTTAAAGGAATTTGTAAATTCCATGTGCATTTAACATTTACATGCAACAACTTCTAACACATTTATCATTTAGCTTTAGTGTCTTCAGTCCGTGCCAAGGCTAGGACACAAGAATATTTAGTGTTGTCAGATGCAAACCTAGTCAGCACAGATAATTTAGTATGACATTTGCAGCTGAAGTAGCAAATTAGGTCAAAGTTAAAGAGATGTAAGATCAATAAACAAGTTTCTTAGATTTTTCCATTTCCACAACTAAAAAGCTCACATACTTAAAGGTATATGAATGTCAAATTCGGAATGCACAGTAGAAGTTTTCAATATTAAAGGGACATTTAACACTAAATAAATGCTAGATGGAACGATGCATTCAATGAAAAGATTAGTCTGAGAATAACATGTAGATGTATTTTTTAAAGTTTCATTAGCTGTTTAAATATTGACAAAATAAGTGTAAAGTTTTAGAATCTATAAAACAATGGGAGCTGCCATGTTGTAACTTAGGTTACCTTCTCTGCTGTGGCCAATTAGAAACAGTTTTAAATAGGTCACTAGATTGTGCAGCCAATGGCTGTGTGGAATATAACGGTGTTCTGCACTTTTATTTTTAGCAGGAACTGAAAAGCTTCAATTTCAGAATGGAATTACAGGAAAAGGGGACAAAATAAATAATGAAAGTATATTGCACAATTTATAATTTTATATTACTATCTCAAAGTGTTTAATGTCCCTTTAAATGGACAGTCTACTTCAACATTTTTATTTGTTTAAAAAAGATAGATAATCCCTTTATTACCCATTCCCTCGTTTTGCATACCCAACACTGTTATATTAATATACTTTTTACCTCTGTGATTACCTTGTATCTAAGTCTCTGCAGACTGCCTCTTATCTCAGTTCTTTTGACAGACATGTATATTTTAGCCAATCAGTGCTGACTCATAAATAACTCCACAGTAGTAAGTACAATATTATCTATATGGCACACATGAAATGGTGCTCTAGCTGTGAAAAACTGTCAAATTGCATTGAGATACGTGTCGGCCTTCAACGGTTTAGAAATCAATTTGAGCCTACCTAGGTTTAGCTTTCAAAAAAGAAAACTAGGAGAACAAAGTAAATTTGATGATAAAAGTACATTCGAAAGTTGTTTAAAACTGCATGCCCTATTTGAATCATGAAAGTTTCATTTGACTAGACTGGCCCTTTAAAACTAGAATTCTTAACACAAATGTGAGAGAAGATATCTGCAGCGATACTGAAGTAGCTTAATACCTAGTACAGTCTGAACTTAAAAGTGCAGTAAAAATATTCTAAAAATAATTGTTAATAATGTCTAAAACCATAGAAATCACAAATACAATATACAATAAAATTAGTCAATATAAAATGTACATTTAAAATTGAGCTTAATACAAGTGCACTCAATAAAAGTCCATATGCAATAATGATAGTCCGTTTACTGTGTTAGTTTTCTTATCGGAAGCAACTTTTTACCAATGTGTCTGAAATGACAAGGTATCCTTAATCCTTGCCACAAGTAAAACAATGGGCAGACAAATACAGTTGTTCTTAATTACTTACGCCACCGACATCTGTTCCACTGTCCAATTTTGTAACAGCGTGTTGCAATTTCTAGAAAAAACACCTTTATTTGTCTGGCCATTATTTTACTTGTGCCAAGGATACCTTGTCTGCATGCCTACCATAGTACCAAGGATGCCATGTCTGCATGACTACCATAGTGTCAAGGATACCTTGTCTACATGTCTACTATAGTGCCAAGGATACCTTGCCTGCATGCCTATCATGGTGCCAAGGATACATTGTCTGCATGCCTACCATAGTGCCAAGGATAGTTTGTCTGTATGCTTACCATAGTGCCAAGGAAACCTTGTCAGCATGCCTACCATAGTGCCAAGGATACCTTGTCTGCATGCCTACCATAGTACCAATGATATATTGTCTTCATGCCTACCATAGTGCCAAGGATACCTTGTCTGCATTGTTACCATAGTGCCAAGGATACCTTGTCTTCATGCCAACCATAGTGCTAAGGATACCTTGTTTGCATGCCTACCATAGTGCCAAGGATACCTTTCTTTCATGTAATTAGCAAGAGTCCATGAGCTAGTGACGTATGGGATATACATTCCTACCAGGAGGGGCAAAGTTTCCCAAACCTCAAAATGCCTATAAATACACCCCTCACCACACCCACAAATCAGTTTTACAAACTTTGCCTCCCATGGAGGTGGTGAAGTAAGTTTGTGCTAGATTCTTCGTTGATATGCGCTCCGCAGCAGGCTGGAGCCCGGTTTTCCTCTCAGCATGCAGTGAATGTCAGAGGGATGTGAAGAGAGTATTGCCTATTTGAATTCAATGATCTCCTTCTACGGGGTCTATTTCATAGGTTCTCTGTTATCGGTCGTAGAGATTCATCTCTTACCTCCCTTTTCAGATCGACGATATACTCTTATATATACCATTTCCTCTACTGATTCTCGTTTCAGTACTGGTTTGGCTTTCTACTACATGTAGATGAGTGTCCTGGGGTAAGTAAGTCTTATTTTTGTGACACTCTAAGCTATGGTTGGGCACTTTTATATAAAGTTCTAAATGTTTGTGTTTAAACATTTATTTGCCTTGATTCAGGATGTTCAACGTTCCTTATTTCAGTCAGTTTCATATTTGGGATAATGCATATGAATAAATCAATTTTTTCTTACCTTAAAATTGGACTTTTTTCCTGTGGGCTGTAAGGCTCGCTGGGGCTGAAAATGCTTAATTTTATTGCGTCATTCTTGGCGCGGACTTTCTTGGCGCAAAAATTTTCTTGTCATTTCCGGCGTCATACGTGTCGCCGGAAGTTGCGTCATTTTTGTGACGTTTTTGCGCCAAAAAATGTCGGCGTTACCGGATGTGGCGTCATTTTTGGCGCCAAAAGCATTTAGGCGCCAAATAATGTGGGCGGCTTTTTTGGCGCTAAAAAATTTGAGCGTCATTGTTGTCTCCACAATATTTATGTCTCATTGTTTATTGCTTCTGGTTGCTAGAAGCTTGTTCATTGGCATTTTTTCCCATTCCTGAAACTGTCATTTAAGGAATTTGATCAATTTTGCTTTATATGTTGTTTTTTCTATTACATATTGCAAGATGTCTCAGATTGACCCAGAATCAGAAGCCACTTCTGGAAAAACGCTTAACTGAGTTTCAGTTCTACCAAAGCTAAGTTCATTTATTTTAAATGTTATAAATGTTTATCTTTAGCTATGGTTTGTAATAAGTTATTATGATATACTTTTACATGCAGAATCCATTAGTATTTATGCTTTATATATTGCCATTTTTACATCTTATGTACAAGAAATATTTAGAAATATTTTTCTGATTCTATTTTAAAGGCTTTGTCTGACTTCGTGCCTTCTAATAAAAAATTTTTAGGTCTTTTTCACTTTTTTTTTAATTATTGAAGTTTCAAATGACCAACAACATACTGATTTATCCTTCTCTGATGATGTTTTTTCTCTTTCAGAATTTTCTTCATCAGATATTGACACTAACAAATCTACTTTTTTATTATTTTTTTATTAAAGTACATTTGTTCTTTGTTGAAAAGGTGTTGATTATTTTGGATATTAAGATAACTAGTTCTTTAAGACTAGCTGACACTATTTCTGCCTATTTATTCTTCTGTGTTTTCAGAGGTTTTCTTTCCAATTCCCCATACTAGGGAATGGAATAGGCTGAGAATTTTCTTTTATTCCTTCTTCAAAGGTTTTAAACTATATTCTTTGCCAGCAGTTAAATTCAATTTGTAGGGTTCTCCAATTTTTTAGGGCTATCTCTACTCCTACTAATTATGCTATTGTTTCTATAGCAAAATAGTATTTATTTTCCTTTAGATGGTTGTATCTTATTTATGGAAAATTATTTAGTTTCAGGTACTTTTCTTGGTCCTGTGATTTATTTGGATTTTGCAATTGCTTAATTTTTGTTCTGTTTACTTTAAGATCAAGTATCAGATTATGATTTATTTTAGCATTGTTAAGGGACAACATTTACTAGACTAGGTGCTGTTGCATTTGTCTTGTTATTTTGCATTTATTGATTATGCAAGTCCACTGTATTGTCTGTTCCTTTAAACTATCATGCTAATAATTTCATTTGTGTCTTCATTTTATTCAATATTTTCGCAAATGAGGGTTAATCTATGTCTTTAGCTATTTTAGCTAGAAGAATTTTGTGATTTTTATAAAATCCATATTTCTTTTTTTCTAAGATAATCAATTATTTGTTTTATAATTGGATTCAATTCTTAACTGTTACTCTGGGCTTCAAGAGTTCTAAGACTAAAACTTTAAGCTTATACTAGTTTGGTTGTTCTTATTAAGGAACAAATTCCTGAATTCTTTCCCAAGTAACATGTTTATAATTGGAAATTTTTCAGTTCGAAATCAGCTCCCTAATATTGCGATGTACGTGCCGTATTCCAGCTTGGCTGGCAAGGGGCAGGTTAAGACTTTTTTGAAATTTATTTGGTTCTATTCGGTCCAAATTTCTTTGATTTTATTCCAGTAAGGCTAACACTTTCTTTAAGTGTGTTTCGGTTCTATATATTTTGGGTACTGTTGAAGCATGGCTGGGCACCCATGGGGTTCAAGCGCTGCTCAGACCTGGAATCTTCTGAAGTATTTCTTCCAGTTCCATTTTTGGGAACTAGGTTTTGGAGTTTTATTCAAACTATTCTGCCTTTTGGTCAGTGATAGCATTATTTGTTTTCATTAGATACAATAAATGCATATTTTCATTTTTCTGTTTTCATTCAGATTATTTTCTGAGGATGCGGAATCTCATATGATTCACTTTGCTCTTCAGGACATAGTTAGAGGATCTTTTTTTCAAAAGCTCTTGATTCCTCACAAAAGGGTCACCTTCTTTAGGTTTCCAGATATTTGTGTCTCTGTCTTTGTCTCTATCAGACAAGGGACAATTTTATTGTGTTCCGTTTGTCGGTACCTTTAGTCTCTATTATTTCTTTCAGTTGCTATATATGCATAGAAGTTTTAGGTCTTATGGCCACAGCATTGGATTTAATTCCCTTTGCTCAATTTCAATAGAAAGAACCTTTTAGGTCTTTTATGCTGAATTATGGTGCAGGGATTCTAGGATTTCGCATTTTAAATCTTCGAATCCTAATATTTATCTCTCTTGATTTGGTGGTTAAGATCACCATCATTTAGTTCTACAGGTCTCTTAGTTTCTTTCAACCTGGACCATGATCTCTACAGATGCGAGTCTTTTTGGTTGGGAGGCTGTCTGAGGATCTCTGTCAGCACAAGGGGTTTGGAAATCTCAGGAGGCGAGATTACCATTTGATATTTTAGAACTCCGTGCTTTTTCAGAGTTTTTTTCAGTTTGTTTCTTTTTGAAGAAGAGACATTTAATGTTTTTCAAACAATATCACTATTATGGTGTATGTCAATCATCAGAGTAGGACTATCAGTCCTTAGGTTGTGACAGAAGTGTCTCGGATATTAGCTTGGGCTAAATCCAGCTCCTATCTAAATTCTGTGGTTTTTATCCCAGGTATAGATATTTGGGAAGCGGATTATCTCTGTTAATCAAGCTTTTCTTCCGGGAGAATGGTCTCTCTTACCCAGATATGTTTTTCATCTCATCTGAATAGAGAACTTCCCAGGGGCCTATTAAGGTCCGGGAATCTTCAGGCGGAAGTAGTGTATGCATTGACATTTCTTTGGAATTATCTTTTTGCCTATTTCTTTCCGCCTCTAGTTCTTCTTCCAAAATTCTTATGGAGTATTTGTTTGTTATGCTGGTAGCTCCAGCGTGGCCTCTCAGGTTTTGGTATACAAATCTCATTCGGATGGCCAGTTGCCAACGTTGGACATCTCCGTTTAAACCAGACCTTTTCTTTCTCAAGGCCATTTTTTCCATCAGGATCTCAAATCATTAAATTTGAAGGGAGTTTGAACGCTTGGTTTTTAGTCATAGAGGTTTTTCTGACTCATTGATTAATACTATGTTTCTGGCTCATAAATCTGTCTCTAGAAAGATTTATATTGAGTCTGGAAGACCTACTTTTCTTGGCATTCTTTTAAAATTCATAGAATTGTATTATTTTTTTTCAGGTTGGTTTGGATAAGGTTTTGTCTTCAGTTCTTTGTTAGGACAAATCTCTACTCTTTCTGTTCTTTTTTCACAGAAAGATTGCTAATCATCCTGATATTCATTGTGTTGTACAGGCTTTGGTCCATATCAAGCCTGTCATTAATTCAATCTCTCCTCTTTGGAGTCTCAATTTGGTGCTGAGGGCTTTACAGGCTCCTCCGTTTGAAACTATGCATTTTCTGTACATTAAATTACTTTCTTGGAAAAGTATTGTCCTTAATGACTCCGTCATTAATACTATGTTACAGGCTCGTAAATCTGTGTCTAGGAAGATATATTATCAAGTCTGGAAGACTTACATTTCTTGGTGTTCTTCTCATCATTTTTCTTGGCATTCTTTTAGAATTCCTAGAATTTTACAGTTTCTTCAGGATGGTTTGGATAAGGGTTTGTCTGCAAGTTCCTTGAAAGGACAAATCTCTTTTTCACAGAAAGATTGCTAATCTTCCTGATATTCATTGTTTTGTACAGGCTTTGGTTCGTATAAAACCTGTCATTAAGTCAATTTCTCCTCCTTGGAGTTTGAATTTGGTTCTGGGGGCTCTTCAAGCTCCTCCGTTTGAACCTATGCATTCGCTGGATATTAAATTACTTTCTTGGAAAGTTTTGTTTCTTTTGGCCATCTCTTCTGCTAGAAGAGTTTCTGAATTATCTGCTCTTTCTTGTGAGTCTCCTTTTCTGATTTTTCATCAGGATAAGGCGGTTTTGCGAACTTCATTTAAATTTTTACCTAAGGTTGTGAATTCTAACAACATTAGTAGAGAAATTGTGGTTCCTTCGTTGTGTCCTAATCCTAAGAACTCTAAGGAAAGATCGTTGCATTCTTTGGATGTAGTTAGAGCTTTGAAATATTATGTTGAAGCTACTAAAGATTTCCGAAAGACTTCTAGTCTATTTGTTATCTTTTCTGGTTCTAGGAAAGGTCAAAAGGCTTCTGCCATTTCTTTGGCATCTTGGTTAAAATCCTTGATTCATCATGCTTATGTCGAGTCGGGTAGAACTCCGCCTCAAAGGATTACAGCTCATTCGACTAGGTCAGTCTCTACTTCCTGGGCATTTAGGAATGAAGCTTCGGTTGATCAGATTTGCAAAGCAGCAACTTGGTCTTCTTTGCATACTTTTACTAAATTCTACCATTTTGATGTGTTTTCTTCTTCTGAAGCAGTTTTTGGTAGAAAAGTACTTCAGGCAGCTGTTTCAGTTTGATTCTTCTGCTTATAATTTCAGGGGTTTTTTTCATTATAAGATTTAAACTTTATTTTGGGGTGTGGATTATTTTTCAGCGGAATTGGCTGTCTTTATTTTATCCCTCCCTCTCTAGTGACTCTTGCGTGGAAGATCCACATCTTGGGTATTCATTATCCCATACGTCACTAGCTCATGGACTCTTGCTAATTACATGAAAGAAAACATAATTTATGTAAGAACTTACCTGATAAATTCATTTCTTTCATATTAGCAAGAGTCCATGAGGCCCACCCTTTTTTGAGGTGGTTATGATTTTTTTGTATAAAGCACAATTATTCCAATTCCTTATTTTATATGCTTTCGAACTTTTTTCTTATCACCCCACTTCTTGGCTATTCGTTAAACTGATTTGTGGGTGTGGTGAGGGGTGTATTTATAGGCATTTTGAGGTTTGGGAAACTTTGCCCCTCCTGGTAGGAATGTATATCCCATACGTCACTAGCTCATGGACTCTTGCTAATATGAAAGAAATGAATTTATCAGGTAAGTTCTTACATAAATTATGTTTTTCTGCGTGCCTACCATAGTTCCAAGGATACTGTTTCTGATTGCCTACCATAGTGCCAAGGATATCTTGTCTGCATGCTTACCATAGTGCCAAGGATACCTTGTCTGCATGCTTATCATAGTGCCAAGGATACCTTGTGTGCATGCCTATCATAGTGCCAAGGATACCTTGTCTGCATGCTTACCATAGTGCCAAGGATACCTTGTCTGCATGCTTACCATGGTGCCAAGGATACAATGTCTGCATGCCTACCATAGTGTCAAGGATACCTTGTCTGCATGCCTACCATAGTGATAAGGATACTTTGTCTGCATGCCTACCATAGTGCCAAGGATAGCTTGTCTGCATGCCTACCATAGTGCTAAGGATACCGTTTATGCATGCCTAACATAGTGCCAAGGATACCTTTTCTGTATGCCTACCATAGTGCCAAGGATACCTTGTCTGCATGCCTACCATAGTTCCAAGGATACCATATCTGCATGCCTACCATAGTGCCAAGGGTACCTTCTCTGCATGCCTACCATAGCAATGTGGAGACATGGGCCTCTATTTATCAAGCTGTCAACCGCAAATACACTGGAATTCCGCAGCGTATTTGTGGCAAGCCTGATTCGCCCTAGTTATCAAACCCTACAGACCGGCAAAAGTAGAATTTAGTGACGTAACATACGATCCACCGGACTCAGTACGACACAGATCGATGGTTACGTCACTCCAGATGTTCTGAATGCAAGTTCGGCACAATCTGACTACTTTTGGAAGTTATCAAAGAACTAGCAGGTACGCTCGCCACTTTTCCGGCCCAGCGTACCTGGTTTTCAATATGCCATAGGAATCAATGGGAGTCTGACAGCAGCGAAAGTTCATGTTCGCTGCTGCCCGATATCCCATTGATTCCAATGGGAACGTCTACACCTAACACCCTAACATGTACCCCGAGTCTAAACACCCCTAATCTGCCCCCCCAACCCGCCGCCACCTACATTATACTTATTAACCCCTAAACCGCCACTCCCGGACCACGCCGCAACTCAATAAACTTATTAACCCCTAAACCGCCACTCCCGGACCCCGTCGCAACTCTAATAAATGTATTAACCCCTAAACCGCCACTCCTGGACCCCGTCGCAACTCTAATAAATGTATTAACCCCTAAGCTGCCGCTCCCGGACCCTGCCGTCACCTACATTATACCTATTAACCCCTAATCTGCCGCCCCCTATACTGCCGCCACCTACATAAAGTTATTAACCCCTATCCTGCCGATCCCGGACCCTGCCGCAACGAAATAAATTGATTAACCCCTAAACTGTTGCTCCCGGAGCCCACTGTCACCTACATTATATTTATTGACCCCTAATCTGCCCCCCCACACCGCCGCCACTATAATAAACATATTAACCACTAAACCTAAGTCTAACCCTAACACCCCCCCCCCAACTTAAATATAATTTAAATAACTCTAAATAAATATTACTATAATTAACTAAATTATTCCTATTTAAAACTAAATACTTACCTGTAAAATAAACCCTAAGATAGCTACAATATAACTAATAGTTACAGTAGCTATTTTAGGATTTTATTTTATTTTACAAGCAACTTTGTATTTATTTTATCTAGGAACAATAGTTATTAACTAGTTTTTAACTATTTAATAACTTCCTAGTTAAAAAAAAAGACAAATTTACCAGTAAAATAAAACCTAACCTAAGTTACAATTACACCTAACTCTACACTATCATTAAAATAATTAAATAAATTAACTACAATTAAATAAAACTAATTACAATTAAATAAAATTAACTAAATTAAAGAAAATACAAAAATAATTACAAGAATTTAAAACTAATTACACCTAATCTAATCCCCCTAATAAAATAAAAAAGTCCCCCAAAAAATAAAAATCCCTACCCTATACTAAATTACAAATAGCCCTTAAAAGGGCCTTTTGCGGGGCATTGCCCCAAAGTAATCAGCTCTTTTACCTGTAAAAAAAAAAAAAATACCCCCCCAATATTAAAACCCACCACCCACACACCCAACCCTACTCTAAAACCCACCCATACCCCCTTAATAAAACCTAACACTACCCCCTTGAAGATCACCCTACCTTGAACCGTCTTCACCCAGCCAGGCACAAGTGGATCTCTAGAGGGGAAGAAGTCTTCATCCGATCTGGGCAGAAGAGGACCTCCAGACTGGCAGAAGGCTTCATCCAGGCGGCATCTTCTATCTTTATCCATCCGAAGTGGAGCGGGTCCATCTTCAAGCCAGCCGACGCGGAGCATCCTCTTCTTCCGACAACTCCCGACGAATGAAGGTTCCTTTAAATGACGTCATCCAAGATGGCGTCCCTTCAATTCCGATTGGCTGATAGGATTCTATCGGCCAATCGGAATTAAGGTAGGAAAAATCCTATTGGTTGATGCAATCAGCCAATAGAATTGAGCTTGCATTCTATTGGCTGTTCCAATCAGCCAATAGAATGCGAGCTCAATCCTATTGGCTGATTGGATCAGCCAATAGGATTGAACTTCAATCCTACTGGCTGATTACATCAGCCAATAGGATTTTCCTACCTTAATTCCAATTGGCTGATAGAATCCTATCAGCCAATCGGAATTGAAGGGACGCCATCTTGGATGACGTCATTTAAAGGAAACTTCATTTGTCGGGAGTCGTCGGAAGAAGAGGATGCTTCGCGTCATCTGGCTTGAAGATGGACTCGCTCCGCTCCGGATGGATGAAGATAGAAGGAGGTCCTCTTCTGCATGGATCGGATGAAGACTTCTTTCCCTCTGGAGGTCCACTTGTGCCCGGCTGGGTGAAGACGGCTCAAGGTAGGGTGATCTTCAAGGGGGTAGTGTTAGGTTTTATAAAGGGGGGATTGGGTGGGTTTTAGAGTAGGGTTGGGTGTGTGGGTGGTGGGTTTTAATGTTGGGGGGTATTGTATTTTCTTTTACAGGTAAAAGAGCTGATTACTTTGGGGTAATGCCCCGCAAAAGGCCCTTTTAAGGGCTATTTGTAATTTAGTATAGGGTAGGGATTTTTATTATTTTGGGTTTTTTTTTTATTTTATTAGGGGGATTAGATTAGGTGTAATTAGTTTAAAAAACTTGTAATTATTTTATTATTTTCTGTAATTTAGTGTTTGGTTTTTTTTGTACTTTAGTTACCGTAATTTTATTTAATTGTAATTAGTTTTATTTAATTGTAGTTATTTTATTTAATTATTTTAATGATAGTGTAGTGTTAGGTGTAATTATAATTTAGGTTAGGATTTATTTTACAGGTACTTTTGTATTTATTTAAGTTAGGTAGCTATTAAATAGTTAATAACTATTTAATAACTTTTGTACCTAGTTAAAATAAATACAAACTTGCCTGTAAAATAAAAATAAATCCTAAAATAGCTGCAATGTAACTATTAGTTATATTGTAGCTATCTTAGAGTTTATTTTATAGGTAAGTATTTAGTTTTAAATAGGAATAATTTATTTATATTAATTTAAATTCTATTTAAGTTAGTGGGTGTTAGGGTTAGGGTTAGACTTAGGTTTAGGGGGTTAATAAATGTTATATAGTGGCGGCGACGTTGGGGGCGGGAGATTAGGGGTTAATACATTTAATGTAGGTGGAAATGGGGTCCGGGAGCGGCGGTTTAGGGGTTAAACATTTTATTTAGCTGCAGCAGGGTCCATGAGCGGCGGTTTAGGGGTTAAACATTTTATTTAGTTGTGGCGGGCTCTGGGAGCGGCGGTTTAGGGGGTAAACCAGTATAGTATAGTGTGGGTGCTTAGTGACAGGGTAGCAAGAAAGCTGCGAATAAGCCGGTGAGCAGCGAGATCGATGACTGTTAGTTAACAACAGTCCGCTGCTCATTGCACTGTATTTGGTGCGCGGCTTTTTTACAGTTTTCTTGATAATTTTGACGAACGTATTCAGGTCCGTGGCAGCGATGTTAGGCGATCTTAGGCGAGCGTATTGGTGCCATTGAATGCAAGAAAGTTGACGGCTTGATAAGTAGGGGTCATGGAGTATCTGAATTTGCTGATTTAGAGAAGTTTCATTATCGACAGCACCAGAATATGGGTGTGTAAATCCTTTTACAGGTTCGATGTAAATCTTATATGGAAAATAACTTGAAAACCCTATTGGCTATTAAAATTTCCATGGCATGCTAAATGGCTTTATAGGGTGTATATAAATAATTAATAATATACTAAGAACTCTCTCAGGAGAGGAACGTAGGCCATGGTTGCACTCTGTGATGGAGGAACACAAGAAGTTACTTATATATTTTTTTGCAGGGCAATTCAAATTTATTTCATACAATCTATCTTAAATTCATTTTGTTTTACTTGATGTCAATGTTGTTCTTTATTACTTAAACCACCGACATCTGGTCCACTGTCCAATTTTGTAACATCTCCAGCGTGTTGCAATTTCTAGAAAGAACATTATTCTACATTATAACATTATTATTATTTGTCTAACATTATTATTATTTGTCTGGCCATTATTTTACTTGTGCCAAGGATACCTTGTCTGCATGCCTACCATAGTGCCAAGGAAAGCTTGTCTGCATGCCTACCATAGTGCCAAGGATACCTTGTCTGCATGACTACCATAGTGCCAAGGATACCTTGTCTACATGCCTACTATAGTGCCAAGGATACCTTGTCTGCATGCCTATCATAGTGCCAAGGATACATTGTCTGCATGCCTATCATAGTGCCAAGGATACCTTGTCTGCATGCCTATCATAGTGCCAAGGATACATTGTCTGCATGCCTACCATAGTGCCAATTATATATTATCTTCATGCCTACAATAGTGCCAATTATATATTGTCTTCATGCCTACCATAGTGCCAAGGATACCTTCTCTGCATTGCTACCATAGTGCCAAGGATACCTTGTCTTCATGCCAACCATAGTGCCAACGACACCTTGTCTGCATGCCTACCATAGTGCCAAGGATACTTTGTCTGCATGCCTACCATAGTGCCAAGGATACCTAGTCTGCATGCCTACCATAGTGCCAAGGATACTTTGTCAGCATGCCTACCATAGTGCTAAGGATACCGTTTCTGAATGCCTACCTTAGTGCCAAGGATACCATTTCTGCATGCCTACCATAGTGCCAAGGATACCTTGTCTGCATGCCTACCATAGTGCCAAGGATACATTTTCTGCATGCCTACCATAGTGTCAAGGATACATTTTCTGCATGCCTACCATAGTGCCAAGGATACCTTGTCTGCATGCCTACCATAGTGCCAAGGATACCTTGTCTGCATGCCTACTATAGTGCCAAGGATACCTTGTCAGCATGCCTACCATAGTGCTAAGGATACCATTTCTGAATGCCTACCTTAGTGCCAAGGATACCATTTCTGCATGCCTACCATAGTGCCAAGGATACCTTGTCTGCATGCCTACCATAGTGCCAAGGATACATTTTCTGCATGCCTACCATAGTGTCAAGGATACATTTTCTGCATGCCTACCATAGTGCCAAGGATACCTTGTCTGCATGCCTACCATAGCAATGTGGAGACATAGAGTGTCTGAATTTGTTGATTTAGAGAAGTTTCATTATCGACAGCACCAGAATATGGGTGTGTAAATCCTTTTACAGGTTCGATGGAAATCTTATACGGAAAATAACTTGAAAACCCTATTGGCTATTAAAATTTCCATGGTATGCTAAATGGTTCTATAGGGTGTAAATAAATAATTAATAATATACTAAGAACTCTCTCAGGAGTGGAACGTAGGCCATGGTTGCACTCTGTGATTGAGGAACACAAGAAGTTACTTATATATTTTTTTGCAGGGCAATTTAATTTTATTTCATACAATCTATCTTAAATTTATTTTGTTTTACTTGATGTCAATGTTGTGTTTATATTCTATATTATATTCAAAATCATTCAGTAACTAAGATGCATATGTATGGAATGCATTGATAATATTGCTTTGTACTGTTTGTTCTTTTTCATACCAATAAAGCTGAATTTAAAAAAAAAACTTTATATTATTGCTCAAATCATACTTTAAACAATGAAGGTATTTATGATACATAAAATAAAGAAATAATCAAAATGTTCATTTAAGATAGCAATGTAATATGTTAAGTAAATTGCTGATAAATATAGGGAAATATCACGACTAATAGTTAAAGGGACATGAAACACAAAAAGTTTCTTTCAGGAATCACATAGAACATACAATTTTAAAGAACTTTGCAATTTACTTCTATTAACTAATTTGCTTTGTTCTCTTGGTTTACTTTGTTTAAAAACAAACCTAGGTTGGTTTAGGAGCTGGGAGCAAGCTGCTAATTGGTTGCTGCACATATTTGCCTGTTGTCATTGGCTTACCAATGTGTACAACTAGCGTGTAGTAGTGTACCACTGCTCCTTCAACAAAGAATACCAAGAGAATAAAGAAAGTTAACAATAGAAGTAAATTATAATGTTGCTTTAAATTGTATTCTGTATCTGAATAATGAAAGAAAAAATGTGGGTTTCATGTGCCTTTAATTAAAAAATGCTTTCAAACACATTAGGCACTGGCAATCGTCATAAACAGTGAATTAAACTAGAAGCTGTCCAAAGGAGGGCTACTAAAATGGTACATGGTCTAAAATATAAAACGTACAAAGAAAGACTCTATGATCTAAATATGTATAGTTTAGAGGATAGAAGGGAAATAGGTGACATAATAGAAACCTTCAAATATATGAAGGGACTTAATAAAATAGAAGCTGAAAGCATTTTTCACAAAAAAATAAATGCCAAAACAAGGGGTCACAATCTAAAGTTAGAGGGTAGCAGATTCAGGAGAAATTTGAGGAAGCATTTTTTTTACAGAAAGGCTGATGGATTCGTGGAATAAACTTCCATTTGAGGTGGCAAACACAAAGACTGTAAAGGAATTTAAAAATGCCTGGGACATGCATAAGGCTATCCTAAAGAAAAAGTAACATGTAATATGGGTAGACTTGATGGGCCTTTTTGATTCTTATCTACCATCAAATTCTATGTTTCTATAATTGCTTAGCTAATATGTTATACTTTCACTTTTCCCTCGAAAAGCTTGTAGTTCACCTGCTTCTTAAGTTTTTTTATTCTAGGTTGCAGCTGTGATATCGCCATGTTGCAGCCCTCTCTGCAGGGACAGAACTACAGGGGGTGCAGAGGACACAACTGCGACTGGGCCCCCGAGGGTGGGAGCACAGCTTTTTTTTTTCAATAAAAAACGTTGACCTGCCACTGTCTGCACTGATATCATGTGAGTGTGACATGATACTTCACTAGTGTCTCTGACTACAGGGGATAGTGTTTCTGTTTTACCCATTGGTGTTTATGTGTGTATGTATGTATGTATGTGTGTGTGTGTATTTATGTGTGTGTGTGTGTGTATTTATGCATGTATGTGTGTGTGTGTATTTATGCATGTATGTGTGTGTGTGTATGTATGTATGTGACTGTGTGTGTATTTATGCATGTATGTGTGTGTGTGTATGTATGTATGTGACTGAGTGTGTATTTATGCATGTGTGTGTGTGTGTGTGTATGTATGTATGTGACTGTGTGTGTATTTATGCATGTATGTGTGTGTGTGTATGTTTTTGGAACCAGCAAGTTCCAGACCTTGTTACTACAGCATGGGGTAAACAGTGTCACTATACAGTACCACTATATACAGTACAGGGGGGGCTGGACCATGTCACAGACTACTGTGGTCACTTTATAAAGTACTGGGGCGGGTAGGGTCAGGCCAGCCCTCTCACCGGCAGATTACAGACTGTGTCACTAACTCACTATATACAGTACTGGTGGGTTAAATAGTGTCACTATATACATTAATAGGTGGTCAGTCCATCTCACAGACTGCGGGCACAGGGTACCTCCTTTTGCAGACATAATCTGATTCACATTTTTTTTTCAGTGTTAAATGTTAAAATAAAATAAAAATTATATGTATCAAATTCACCTTTTTTTTTGAGGGGCTTCTTGGATTCTTGCACCTGGGACCTGTGGTTTCAAGTTATGCCTCTGTCTCTCTGGCATCCAAAGGGTTAACTCTATTCATATCTAAACTTAGCCTAAAATTTGCAATATTTTGGCAGCCATGGTGTTTACATTAGATAAATGTTTCCAACAAAGGGCTAGATTACAAGTGGAGCACAATTTTAGCGTGTGCCCGTAAACTGGCAAATTACCAGCCATCACAAGTGCACTTTACGCTCAAATTCATTAACCAGAGATTAGATCTCTGGTTAATGGGGGGGGGAAATGTCCCCCAATTTTCTCCAAAATACAGTGTACAGTTAATTTAAAATAACTGCACAAAGCAGTTATAAGGGGTTTAAGTGCCTTTAGATTGCAGTCTATTGGAACTGTGATTATATATTGTTAATATTTATATGTAATGTATGCTTATATACATATATATTTATGTGTATATAAACACATAAATATATAAGGCTGCACCGGTATTACTAAGTGGAGCGCAAATATTGCGCTTGCGAAAGCACAATTTGGCAATAAACTTGTAATCTAGCCAAAAATTTGTCTAGGCTAGAATTTGTAGCAGCAAAGAAAATCCATAATTGAAGGAACAATTGTTGGAATAAGTTCACCTCATATTTTAAACTGTGGAATGCACAAGGTATTTAGTACAGATATAGGGGTCAATTTATCAAACCCGTGTTTTTTATGAAGTAGCGGTCTAAAGAAATCATTTCCGCTCGCACATTAATAAATTGACCCCATGGTGTGTTTGCAGCAGATATAGGGACCAATAAAAGGATCATTTTGCATGTTGCAATAATGCTCCTAATAATGTTATACATTGTGCAAATACTGCTGCCATTTAGTGCTTAAAAATATTCACCTAGATTACGAGTTTTGCGTTAGAGGCTGTGCGGTGCTAACGAGCAGTTTTCCCTCACCACTCACTTACCTGCAGCGCTGGTATTACGAGTTTTCAGAAACCCGTCGTTAAAAGACAAGAAGTGAGCGTTGAGCAAAATTTTGCTCATTACCGCACTCCAATACCAGCGCTGCTTAAGTCAGCGGTGAACTGGTTGCACGTGCTCATGCACGATTTCCCCATAGGAATCAACGGGGAGGGCTGGCTGGAAAGAAATCTAACACCTGCAAAATGCAGCGTAAAACTCCTTAACGCAGCCCCATTGATTCCTATGGGGAAATAAAATTTATGTTTACACCTAACACCCTAACATGAACCCCGAGTCTAAACACCCCTAATCTTATACTTATTAACCCCTAATCTGCCACCCCCGACATCGCCGACACCTATATTATACTTATTAACACCTAATCTGCCGCTCCGGACACCGCCGCCACCTACATTATACTTATGAACCCCTAATCTGCTGCCCCCAACATCGCCGCCACCTACATTATATTTATTTACCCCTAATCTGCCGTCCCTGATGTCGCCGCCACTATAATAAACATATTAACCCCTAAACCGCCGCACTCCCGCCTCACAAACATTAGTTAAATGTTATTAACCCCTAATCTGCCGTCCCTAACATCGCCGCAACCTACCTAAATTTATTAACCCCTAATCTCCTGCCCCCAATGTCGCCACCCCTATATTAAAGTTATTAACCCCTAAACCTAAGTCTAACCCTAAACCTAACACCCACTAACTTAAATATAATTAAAATAAATCTAAATAAAATTCCTATCATTACCTAAATAATTCCTATTTAAAACTAAATACTTACCTATAAAATAAACCCTAAGCTAGCTACAATATAACTAATAGTTACATTGTATGTAGCTTAGGATTTATTTTTATTTTACAGGCAAGTTTGTATTTATTTTAACTAGGTAGAATAGTTATTAAATAGTTATTAACTATTTAATAACTACCTAGCTAAAATAAAAACCTAACCTAAGTTATACTAACACCTAACACTACACTAAATTAAATACAATTACCTAAATTAAATTAAATTAGCTAAAGTACAAAAAAAAAAAAAACACAGAAAATAAACAAATTACAGAAATTTAAACTAATTACACCTAATCTAATAGCCCTATTAAAATAAAAAAGGCCCCCCAAAATAAAAAAAAACCCTAGCCTAAACTACCAATAGCCCTAAAAAGGGCCTTTTGCGGGGCATTGCTTCAAAGTAATCAGCTCTTTTACCTGTAAAACAAAATATAAACAACCCCCTCCAACAGTAAAACCCACCACCCACACAACCAACCCCCCAAATAAAATGCTATCTAAAAAAACCTAACCCCCTGAAGATCGACTTACCGGTAGATGTCTTCATCCAAGCCGGGCGAAGTGGTCCTCCAGACAGGCAGAAGTCTTCATCCAAGCTGGGCAGAAGTGGTCCTCCAGACGAGCAGAAGTCTTCATCCAAGTCGGGAAGAAGTGGTCCTCTAGACGGGCAGAAGTCTTCATCCAGACAGCATCTTCTATCTTCATCCAAATAGAAAATAGGATTGAGCTCGCATTCTATTGGCTGATTGGAACAGCCAATAGAATGCAAGCTCAATCCTATTGGCTGATTGCATCAGCCAATAGGATTTTGTTTACCTTAATTCCGATTGGCTGATAGAATTCTATTCTATTCTTGGATGACGTCACTTAAAGGTACCTTCATTCTGTTTTAGTCATCGGATGAAGAGGATGCTCCGTGTCGGATGTCTTGAAGATGGACCCGCTCCGCGCCGGATGGATGAAGATAGAAGATGCCGTCTGGATGAAGACTTGTGCCCGTCTGGAGGACCACTTCTGCCCGGCTTGGATGAAGACTTCTGCCCGTCTGGAGGACCACTTCTGCACGGCTTGGATGAAGACTTCTGCCCGTCTGGAGGAACACTTTGGATGTAGACATCTCCCGGTAAGTCGATCTTCAGGGGGTTAGTGTTAGGTTTTTTTTTTTTTAAGTGTGTATTGGGTGGGTTTTATTTTTTAGATTAGGGTTTGGACGGCAAAAGAGCTAACTGCCCATCCAAATGCCCTTTTCAGGGCAATAGGGAGCTTAGATTTTTTTAGATAGTATTTTATTTGGGGGGTGGTTGTGTGGGTGGTGGGTTTTACTGTTGGGTGGTGTTTGTATTTTGTTTTACAGGTAAAAGAGCTGATTACTTTGGGGCAATGCCCCACAAAAGGCCCTTTTAAGGGATATTGGTAGTTTAGTTTAGGCTAGGGTTTTTTTTATTTTGGGGGGGGGCTTTTTTTATTTTAATAGGGCTATTAGATTAGGTGTAATTAGTTTAAATTTCTGTAATTTGTTTATTATTTTCTGTAATTTAGTGTTTGTTTGATTTTTGTACTTAAGCTAATTTAATTTAATTTAGGTAATTGTATTTAATTTAGTTAATGTATTTAATTATAGTGTAGTGTTAGGTGTTAGTGTAACTTAGGTTAGGTTTTATTTTACAGGTAAATTTGTCTTTATTTTAGCTAGGTAGTTATTAAATAGTTAATAACTATTTAATAACTATTCTACCTAGTTAAAATAAATACAAACTTGCCTGTAAAATAAAAATAAATCCTAAGCTAGCTACAATGTAACTATTATTTATATTGTAGCTAGTTTAGGGTTTATTTTATAGGTAAGTATTTAGTTTTAAATAGGAATAATTTAGTTAATGATAGGAATATTTATTTAGATTTATTTAAATTATATTTAAGTTAGTGGGTGTTAGGTTTAGGGTTAGACTTAGGTTTAGGGGTTAATAACTTTAATATAGTGGCGGCGACGTTGGGGGAGGCAGATTAGGGGTTAATAAATTTAGGTAGGTGGCGGCGATGTTAGGGACGGCAGATTAAGGGTTAATAATATTTAACTAATGTTTGCAAGGCGGGAGTGCAGCGGTTTAGGGGTTAATATGTTTATTATAGTGGCGGCGACGTTGGGGGCTGCAGATTAGGGGTTAATAAGTGTAGGTAGGTGGCGGCGACATTGGGGGGTGGCAGATTAGGGGTTAATAAATATAATGTAGGTGTCGGCGATGTTGGGGGCAGCAGATTAGTGGTTCATAAATATAATGTAGGTGGCGGCGGTGTCCAGAGCGGCAGATTAGGGGTTAAAATTTTTATTTTAGTATTTGCATTGCGGGAGGGCCTCGGTTTAGGGGTTAATAGGTAGTTTATGGGTGTTAGTGTACTTTTTAGCACTTTAGTTATGAGTTTTGCAGTAAGGCCAAAGAAGTGTGCGGTCACCCTAAACCTTCAAGACTCGTAATACCAGTGGGCGTAAAAAGGCAGCGTTAGGACCTCTTAACACTGCTTTTTTACCCTAACGCACAACTCATAATCTAGCCGATTGTTAGCCAAAGGGGGCATAACAAAGGTACCTTAGTGTCATAAAAACTTGAAATTGTAAATCCTTTTAGCTCTTCATTAAAGGTATCACATGTGCTATTGTTTGTTTGTTTTTTTGTTTTTTTTAAAGGACTTTATTGGTAAAGCAATAAACACTAAACATAGCACTTTCCTCCACTATGGAAGTACTTTGTGTGTTTGTGTTTTCTGGGATGAAGAACTATTAATAAACTTACTACTGTGATACTGTAGCAGCTGCCATGATTGATATGACTTTGTGTGGAATATGTTAAATATGTTTTATGTTGCTAATATCGGCAATTAATTCCATAAAACTATGCTTGTCTGGATCACGCTCCTTAATATATGAAGTGTTATCTGGGTGTAACAGCGTCATTTACCACATCCTTAGAGTTTAAATATATATTTATCTGGTTTATGCTTTTCCTCTTGAATATTTATTTATATTCCTCTTTCCATTTATTTATCTGTCAAAACTATATATATTTTTTTTAAGTAGACACCCTAAGGTATTGATCTTGGCCCATTTTGGTATATTTCATGCCACAATTTAACCGCAAAATGCAATCATATAAAAAAAAATTGTTTCACAAACTTTGAGTTTCTCACTGAATTACAGTACCGCTTGTGCAATCATGACACAAATTATTGTAAAATCTTCTCTGGGATCCCCTTTGTTCAGACAATACATTGCTTTGTTATTGGTTTTTGGTAATTAGAGTGCCGCTAATTGCAGCTGTAAAACCACATTTTTATTATTCCCGGCAGTGAAGGGGGTTAATCAGGAAGCTTGTAAGGTTAATTTTAGCTACAGTGTAGAGATTACCCTACCACCTGACACCTCCCACGCTCTGATCCCTCCCAAATAGCCAAACCACCGCCAATACACAGACTTCTTTCTAGCATTATAACAAAATTTGGCTCATCGCTTCAACAGGCAATACGCCAAGCAGGATAAATGAGCAGTATAAATTATGGTAAGAAATGTAACATCTGTATAAATCATTGTTTAACTGTGTTTGTGTGAAACCCAAAATTTTTATTTTATGATTCAGACAGAGCATACAATTTACTGTGTATGATGAAACATGGTCATCATCCACACAAGGAGTTAAGTATGGATGACAACCATGTGTTTTCATCCAGGGGAGGGGCACTTTTAGAGCTCATTGTGCCTCCTACACTTACCCCCAAATCCCTGGTGGTCTAGTGAACCGGCATCACATGGGGAATCAAGAAAATAGATGAGAGACGGCAGCTCCATATGACTTAAGGGAGCTGGATAGGGGGGGTTAATATTTAAACCCCTCAATCTCAGCTCCCTTAAGTCCAAGAAACCCCTAAACACCCAGAAGCCCCTCTTTAAAATAAAGTCCCTATAAAGGTTTTTATAACTAGGTAGCACTCTGGTAATAGTAATCACCTGGCATATATAAATGTGTATTTTGTCAAAGCTTTAAACATATACCCAAAGTGTCTTTTCTTACATGTGACTAACCATTCTTATTTTTACTACAGACTTTAGGGGAAAAACCACACACATTTTTACATCCTTGTTTTTTTTTTAAATTTATAAAAATATATATTTTTTTAAACATTTTGTTGTTGAATTCTCATGTGTTATGACATATACATAAAATATTGCCGGAAACAGCAGTTATGAAGCAGCGGTCTTAAGACCGCTCCTCCTTAACTGGTCATACGATTGGGCTGATTGACACCCCCTGCTAGCAGCCGATTGGCTGCAAATCTGCAGGGGGCGGCATTGCACAAGCAGTCGGAATTCATCGATGTCTGTGGGACATGATCCGCTGAGCGTGTGTGTGTGTAAGTTTCTCACTAAATAATTACCTACAGTGGGGCTTAAATGTTATCAGCATCTGAAAACTCCAAAACAGAAATTCACTACTGGGAGCTAGCTGGTGATAGCTACAAACCTATTCACTCACCAGATATGTTCAGCCATCTCCCAGTAGTGCAATGCTGCTCTGGAGCTGACTTTATCTATGTATTTAACCCCTTTTCAGTTATATACCAGCAGTAGCGCAGTAATAAAATGCTCTAACACATTACATTTTTATGACCCTTTCATTTATACCAGGACAGGTTATATTACTCACAGCACGGGTGCAGAATTGGTCGTTATGCCCACTGTGAGAATGACGTCAGGAAAAGAATGAACGTTGAAGGGGACCAGTTGTAATATAAGGTTACATGAGAGCTTTTATCGTGTTATAGAAAGTGATTTTTGTTGTTGTTGTTATTTAGAGGCCTGAGGAAAAAATCTGTACTGTGAATCTTGTATGTTCTTTTAGTACTACAAATGTATTAAATAATTTTGGTGTATCGGGGGAAAATGAATAAGAGGAGAATCGACTTCTATTGCCTCACTGGGAAGCCATATAGATAAAGGACAGAGGGTACTAACTATTTCTAACTTGAATTTACTTGTATTATTTGCTGATAGGATTTAGTTTATGGATTGCATGCTTTAATCATATTAACTCATCTATGTAAGGTTTAGATTATACATTTGCACAATCACAGGAGAGCTGATCTGTTGTTCTGTTTTGTGATGTGTACTCTGGATGCGTTTTATGTTTTATATAGAAGATATTTTCAATAATAAATTATCTTTTTTTATGTTAAGTGCCTGTCTTCCTGTGTTCTGCTATAGGCAAAATTAGACACAGCCTCAGTGCACTCGCAAGTTCATTCATGCATTTACTGAGCATCTGTATTCATCTGTATGTATCGCTGAAGAATTTTTTACTTAGCTATAATCTGTAATATTCACAAAGAATAAATCTTTCAATGGATTCAGCTGAATAACAAGCCGTATGAAAAGGCTGCAGTCCGTCTTTAATATGGATTCATGGGAATTGGTGATTGGGAATTATTATATTACTTATTTTAGCTTTTGATTTTGTTAATAAAAAGTTTTTAGAAATTAGTGTTTTATTCTTTATACCTTTGCTGAAATCACCATTCAAGAAAAAAGCCTTTTTGTAAAATGCATTTTCTAGCTACTGCAGTACTTTTATTGCAGGCCCCAATATTTGCCTGTATTCTATAATGGCCTAATACCAGTCATACAGACCATGCAAGTACAGGTAGCCCTCAGTTTACGCCGGGGTTAGGTTCCGGAAGGAATGGTTGTAAATCGAAACCGTTGTAAATTGAAACCCAGTTTATAATGTAAGTCAATGGGAAGTGAGGGAGTAAGGTTCCAGGCCCCTCTCAAAATTGTCATAAGTAACACCTAATACATTATTTTTAAAGCTTTGAAATGAAGACTTTAAATGCTAAACAGCATTATAAACCTAATTAAATAATCACACAACACAGAATATATAATTAAACTAAGTTAAATGAACAAAAACATTTGCTAAACAGCATTATAAACCTAATAAAATAATCACAACACAGACTTTACTTGCATTTTTCTGCAAACAGTTCTTTCTATGCATTCCAATCTGGACTGATTTATAGACAAGAAGATCTTGTTCCTTTGCAAGCTGCTCGATAGCTCAGGTCTGGTTAAACTAACTGATTTCAGCTTGCTTGGCTTGCATATCTTTGCTGCAACACAAGCGGACAGCTCCACCTACTGGCTTTTTAATCAATGCACTGCTTCTCAATGCTTTTCAATAGCAGTCACATGACTGAAAAAAAAGGTTGTTATTCTGAAACGGTGCAAATTGAACCGTTGTAAACCCAGGGCCACCTGTATACCTAAAACTGTGAGGGAGGAGCAGACGGGTTGTGCAGCCCAGTAGTAGAATAGGGGTAGTTCATGCAGGTTGTTATGGCAGTTTATCAGTGCTAGAAATGGTGTTTAAAGGGGCACTAAACACTAGATACATTTCATGCACCTCCCCTTAATCATGGCTGCAATTAGCAATTTTGGAACCTGTTACACTGCAGGTATCGGAAGGAGAGTTACTGCACATGCGCAAGCAGGTCAGCACTAGAATATAGTGAAAGGTAGATTTCAACATAGCTGCAGCCATAAATAGAGGGAATGACCTTAATGCTATACTTATAAAATGTGTGTAATGTTTAATGTCCCTTTAATTAGTCACCTGCATTAATATTAGGGATGGGCGAATGTTTTACAACATTCAAAAAATGAAACAAATTTTAACGCATTTGTTTGTTAGTTTTGAATTTCGATTGTTTGTACAACATTCAAACATTCGTTTAATGTAATAGTATTTCTAATGTTCTCTTTAAATGTAATATTCGTTTTGAAGTTTTCTAATTAGATTCGAATTGTGCAATATTCAAATTTGAAAAATTAGAATAGAAATATTTGTAATATTATTTCTAATGTTCTCTTTAAATGTAATATTCGAATTAGACAATATTCTAAATTCATTGGTGTCAGTAGGATATTAATATGGATCCCACTGACACCAATTAATTATTACATAATTAAACCACTGTAAAAGAGCGAGGAGAGAGAGAGAGAGAGAAAGAGAGAGAGAGAGAGAGAGAGAGAGAGAAAGAGAGGGAGGAGAGAGAGAGAAAGAGATGGAGGAGAGAGAGAAAGAGAGGGAGGAGAGAAAGAGGGAGGAGGAGAGAAAGAGAGAAAGAGAGAGGGGAGGAGAGAGAGAAAGAGAGAGAGAGGGGAGGAGAGAGAGAAAAGAGAGAGAGGGGAGGAGAGAGAGAGAGAGGAGAGAGAGAAAGAGAGAGGGGAGGAGAGAGAAAGAGAGAGGGGAGGAGAGAGAAAGAGAGAGGGGGAGAGAGAGAGAGAGAGAGGGGGGAGAGAGAGATAGAGAGAGAGAGAGAGAGAGAGAGAGGGGAGGAGAGAGAGAGAGAGAAAGAGAGAGGGGAGTAGAGAAAGAGACTATATATATATATATATATATATATATATATATATATATATATATATATATATATATATATATATATATATATATATATATATATATATTTCTTCCAAACCTACTGCAACCCACTCCCGATGCTTACCGGGCCCTGGACCGGTCCGGCTAATATTTACTGGGCCTTGAGGTCACTTAGGTTGAGAAACACTGTTCTAAGTAGAAAATATATTTGTATCTATTGTGTATAAATTTACTAAATTCCCTAACACATGATCTAAGGAGCTTCTGAATAGTGTTTGTTAAATTTCATGTTACATTCGAAATTTCTAATATGGATATTCAATCTAATTATGAACATTTGGAAACAAAAGTAACATTCGAGAAATGGAAATTTAGTTTTTAAAAGAAAAAAAAATGCTGACTTAAAGGGACAGTCTACTCCAGAATTGTTATTGTTTAAAAGATAAATAATCCCTTTATTACCCATTTCCCAGTTTTGCATAACCAACACTGTTATATTAATATTCTTTTTACCTCTGTGATTGCCATATATCTAAGCCTCTGCTGACTGCCCCCTTGTTTCAGTTCTTTTGGCAGACTTGCATAGTCAATAATTGTTGACTCCTAGGTAACTCCACAGGAGTGAGCACAATGTTATCTATGTGGCACACATGAACTAGCACTGTCTAGCTAGGCCTTATCTTGAATATTGTGTACATTTCTGAAAGCTGTGGCTAGACCCTATTTGAACCACTACTGATAATGACAGTGCCACAGCATACAGACAGCCTTATAGAGTCTAATAACAGTGGGTAATCCATGACACTCAAGTTACAGCACTCAATAAATAATTACAGCTTTGACTTTCTATTGGAGACACAAAACATGAAAATCCTATAATTTTTGCTATTACGTGTAGCAAATCGCCATTCTCCCGCTGACCTATTTTTGTCATGGGCTCCTTAAACAGTGTGTAAACATTTTTTGGGGGTAGTGTAAATGTAAAGGGTTAAAAAGAAAAGAATCTTCCCTGCTTATTAAGCAGCCACTATGAGAAATGTGCTACTGTTACTTTAAGGTGACCTGCATAGGATCTCCAGAAGAATCTAAATAAACCACAAGTTGTTCAAATGAGGAATATAAAATGTTAAATGATTTAAATGTTTAAAAAATGCAAATGAAGCAGTAGGGTTAATGCACATCCCCATTGGGTGAATTAATCAACCAATAGGGTGCATGCTATTTCTATTGGCTGATTTGAATTTTCAAATTAACCAACAGGATTACTGACAATTCCTATTCCTTCTGTAACTTTTTTTAGAACTATTGCAAAAAGGTTACACAGCTTTTTTCTTTAAAGGGATATGAAACCCAATTTTTTTTCTTTTATGATTCAGATAGAGCATGCAATTTTAAGCAACTTTCTCATTCATTCCTATTATCAATTTTTCTTTGTTCTCTTGGTATCCATTTGAAAAGCAGGAATGTAAGCTTAGGAGCCGGGCAATTTTTGGTTCAGCACTTAGGTAGCGCTTGCTGGTAAAATGTGTGAGGCAGAGTGTTCCATTTCTTTTTAAAGGACCATTAAATACAGTAGAATTGCACAACCAAGTGCAGAATAAAAAGACAATGCAATAGCACTTACTTAAAATTTACTTCAATTTGCCAGCCCCCTTTATCATGTGATTGCCACCAGCGAATCACAGCAGACTTATGTAAATATACAATAGGATGGCTTGTACACACTCAGAAGTAGCTGGTGCCTCAGAAAGTGTGAATATAAAAAGAAAGCACACAATTTGATAATAGAAATTAGTTGTAAAGTCTCTTAAAACTGTATATTTCAATACTGAAATATGAGAATACTGTTTTGGTTTTATTCCTATTTCCCCCTGAGTGAGTAAGTAAAGTACACAGCCAGATAAATGCACTTATCTATGCAGTAATACTGCAGTAAAGCTTGGAGTATCTGCCACACAATCTACTGTTTCAATCCTTTCAGATTTAGGCACTCAGTTCTGTAATTAATGGAAAAGACAGAAATGTATTTTAGACTTTGTGCTATTTTTTTTTTAATTCCACAGCTAATGTACTCCTCAAGGCCTGAAACTTTAATTATTTTTTCCCATTCTCTTACTAAACCTGATAATAACCAGCTTTAGTTTCAATAACTATCTCTTGCTGCTGCAAGTCTGCACCATAATCCTATGTTATGAACTGATTAAGAACTCTGAAGCCACAGTGAGATAAAATGTGCATGAAAGACAGAATTTACATTAAAAATGTATGAATAGCGTAAGTGATTTTATAACATAAGTGATTTGAACACTATGTAACACAGTATTTGTTAACTTTCAAAATTGTTGTTTTGAACATGGATGCAATAAAAGGAAAATTAAGCTCAAGATGTAATTCCCAATAAAATTATTTATCAGGCTCCCTAAAAAATCCTTGTAACATCCTGTCATTATTTTTCCCCCCTGTCATTTAACCCTGAAAAGTGTTGTTTTCAGATTCTGCAGACCCCGCAATGGTCACTCATTTTAATGAAATGAAAAACAAACCATTTTTGTTCTGATCTTTTTTTAGTACAGTGCTTAAAGGGACAGTTCACCCCTTAATTTGTTGCCATTGATCCATTTCTCTTGTAAGGTGTATCCAGTCCACGGATCATCCATTACTTGTGGGATATTCTCATTCCCAACAGGAAGTTGCAAGAGGACAACTCTTGCAACTCTCAACAAGCAAGGACGTTGTAGGAGAGAGTGGTTAAATATAGCTAGTTTATTTTCTTCAATCAAAAGTTTGTTATTTTTAAATAGTACCGGAGTTGTGCTATTTTATCTCAGGCAGTATATAGAAGAAGAATCTGCCTGAGGTTTCTATGATCTTAGCAGGTTGTAACTAAGATCCATTGCTGTTCTCACATATGTCTGAGGGGATTACACAGATGAGGTAACTTCAGCAAGAGAATGGCGTGCAGTTTATTCTGCTATCAGGTATGTGCAGTTATAATTTTTTCTAGAGATGGAAAACACTAGAAAATGCTGCTGATACCGGATTAATGTAAGTTAAGCCTGAATACAGTGATTTAATAACGACTGGTATCATGCTTACTCCCAGGGATAATACCCTTATGATATTGCAATATAAAACGTTTGCTGGCATGTTTAATCATTTTTATATATGCTTTGGTGATAAAACTTTATTGGGGCCTAGTTTTTTCCACATGGCTGGCTTAAATTTTGACTAGAAACAATTTCCACTGTTGTAGTATAAAAGTTACAGCTGGTGCAGTTAAAATTACAAACTGTGACATCCAGCTTCCCTCAAAGGCCCTCTGAATGCTATAGGACATCTCTAAAGGGCCCAAAGGCTTTCCAAAGTCGTTTATTGGGGAAGGTAGGGCCACAGCTTGCTGTGGCATTTGGTTGTGACTGTTAAAAAACGTCTATTTCGTTTTTTTTATCCGTTTTTTGAACTAAGGGGTTAATCATCCATTTGCAAGTGGGTGCAATGCTCTGTTAGCCTATTATACACACTGTAAAAATTTCATTTGATTTACTGCATTTTTTCACTGTTTTTCAAATTCTGACAAAATTTGTTTCTCTTAAAGGCAACTTATCGTTTATTATATTTGCTTGTTAACTTGATTTAAAGTGTTTTCCAAGCTTGCTAGTCTCATTGCTATTCTGTATAAACATTTCTGACATAGAAGAAACTCCTTGTTTATTATGTTTAAAAGCCATGGTGGAACCCCCTCTTAGAATGTGTACCAAATGTACTGATTTCATTTTATGCAATAAAGATCATTTTCTGTCTTTAAAAAATGTATCACCAGAGGAATCTGACGAGGGGGAAGTTATGCGATCAAGCAGGAGAGAGCATCAGTGATTCTGATAGCACCTGCGTGGCCACGCAGGACCTGGTATGCAGATCTAGTGGACATGTCATCCTTTCCACCATGGTCTCTGCCTCTGAAACAGGACCTTCTACTTCAGGGTCCTTTCAACCATCCAAATCTAATTTCTCTGAGGCTGACTGCCTGGAGATTGAACGCTTGATTTTATCAAAGCGTGGCTTCTCCGGGTCAGTTATTGATACCTTAAGACAGGCACGAAAGCCTGTCACCAGGAAAATTTACCATAAGGTATGGCGTAGATATCTTTATTGGTGTGAATCCAAGATTTACTCATGGAGTAAGGTCAGGATTGCTAGGATATTATCTTTTCTCCAAGAAGGTTTGGAAAAAGGATTGTCAGCTAGTTAAGCGTCTGGCAGATGTTCCAGACGTTCAGGCATTTTGTCAGGCTTTAGTTAGAATCAAGCCTGTGTTTAAACCTGTTGCTCCACCTTGGAGCTTAAACTTGGTTCTTAAGGTTCTTCAAGGAGTTCCGTTTAAACCTCTTCATTCCATAGATATCAAGCTTTTATCTTGGAAAGATTTTTTTTTTTGGTAGCTATTTCCTCGGCTCGTAGAGTCTCTGAGCTATCTGCCTTACAATGTGATTCTCCTTATCTGATTTTTCATACGGATAAGGTAGTCCTGCGTACCAAACTTGGGTTCTTACCTAAGGTGGTATCTAACAAGAATATCAATCAAGAGATTGTTGTTCCATCCTTGTGTTACACAATTTGGACGTGGTCCGTGCTTTAAAGTTTTACTTACAAGCTACTAAAGATTTTCGTCAAACATCTGCTTTGTTTGTTGTCTACTCTGGACAGAGGAGAGGTCAAAAGGCTTCGGCAACCTCTTTTTCTTGTTGACTAAGAAGCTTAATCCGCTTAGCCTATGAGACTGCTGGACAGCAGCCTCCTGAAAGGATTACAGCTCATTCCACTAGAGCTGTGGCTTCCACTTGGGCCTTTAAAAATGAGGCTTCTTTTGATCAGATTTGCAAGGCGACGACTTGGTCTTCGCTTCATATTTTTTCAAAATTTTACAAATTTGATACTTTTGCTTCTTCGGAGGCTATATTTGGGAGAAAGGTTTTTACGGGCAGTGGTTCCTTCCATTTAAGTTC
Source organism: Bombina bombina (assembly GCF_027579735.1). Classification (NCBI taxonomy): domain Eukaryota; kingdom Metazoa; phylum Chordata; class Amphibia; order Anura; family Bombinatoridae; genus Bombina; species Bombina bombina. The sequence continues at coordinate 164,560,543 of NC_069499.1, read as the reverse complement.
CTGCCTTGTCCCTCCCTTCATCCGTGTACTTTAGCTTTGGTATTGGTATCCCACAAGTAATGGATGATCCGTGGACTGGATACACCTTACAAGAGAAAACACAATTTATGCTTACCTGATAAATTTATTTCTCTTGTGGTGTATCCAGTCCACGGCCGCCCTGTCATTTTAAGGCAGGTAATTTTTAAATTTAAACTACAGTAACCACTGCACCCTATGGTTCCTCCTTTCTCGGCTTGTTTTCAGTCGAATGACTGGCTATGACAGTTAGGGGAGGAGCTATATTACAGCTCTGCTGTGGGTGTCCTCTTGCAACTTCCTGTTGGGAATGAGAATATCCCACAAGTAATGGATGATCCGTGGACTGGATACACCACAAGAGAAATAAATTTATTTGGTAAGCATAAATTGTGTTTTTACCTGCTAGAGTGTATTAAATTGTTTTACAAGTAGCTTGTTTACCCTTATTTCAGCATTTGAAATAGCTGATTTAGCCTGTGGTATCCCCACCTATAATGAAAGTTTCTATGCTGAAGTCAAGGCTATTGACATGCTATGTAAACACAGCCAGCAGAAGAAATTACAATTACACTACCGGTGGGGTGTAGAATAAATAACTGATAAAATTATAATTTTACAGTATACTGTCCCTTTAATAAATGATGATGTGGTTGGGTATTTAGTAGACAGAACCAAGCAGGCCCTGGAAACTGGGATATTTTCCCTGAGAGGGGAAGCTGAAGCAGGGACAGCAAACAGATCTACCAACTTGTGCCAATACTGCAATACTCATGATAGTTGAGAGGTATGCAATGAGCACTAGCAGGAAGTACCTAGCAGTCAATGAGCATTAGCAGGCCCAGCAGCCAATGAGCATTAGCAGCCCCAGCAGCCAATGAGCATTAGCAGCTCCAACAGCCAATGAGCATTAGCAAGAAGTACCCAGCAGTCAATGAGCATTAGCAGGCCTAGCAGCCAATGAGCATTAGTAGGAAGTACCTAGCAGCCAATGAGCATTAACAAGAAGTACCCAGCAGCCAATGAGCTTTAGCAGGCCTAGCAGCCAATGAGCATTAGCAGGAAGTAGCTGGCAGCCAATGAGCATTAACAAGAAGTACCCAGCAGCCAATGAACATTAGCAGGAAATACCTAGCAGGCAATAAGCATTAGCAGTTAGTACCTAGTAGCCAATGAGCATTAGCAGTTAGTATCTAGCAACCAATGAGCATTAGCAGTTAGTATCTAGCAACCAATGAGCATTAGCAGGAAGTACCAAGCAGTCAATGAGTATTAGCTGGAAGTACCTAGCATCCAATGACCATTAGCAGTTATTATCTAGCAGCCAATAAGAATTAGCAGTTAGTACCTAGCAGCCAGTGAGCATTAGCAGGAAGTACCAAGCAGCCAATGAATATAAGCAGAAAGTACCTAGCAGCCAATAAGCATTAGCAGTTAGTACCTTGCAGCCAATGAGCATTAGCAGTTAGTACCTAGCAGCCAATGAGCATTAGCAGGAAGTACCTAGCAGCCAATGAGCATTAGCAGGAAGTACCTAGCAGCAAATAAGCATTAGCAGTTAGTACCTAGCAGCCAGTGAGCATTAGCAGGAAGTACCTAGCAGCCAATGAGTATTAGCAGTTAGTACCTATTAGCCAGTTTACACTAGTAGGAAGTGCCTATTAGCCAATGAGTATTAGCAGTTAGTACCTTGCAGCCAATGAGCATTAGCAGTTAGTACCTAGCAGCCAATGAGCATTAGCAGGAAGTACCTAGCAGCCAATGAGCATTAGCAGGAAGTACCTAGCAGCCAATAAGCATTAGCAGTTAGTACCTAGCAGCCAGTGAGCATTAGCAGGAAGTACCTAGCAGCCAATGAGTATTAGCAGTTAGTACCTATTAGCCAGTTTACACTAGTAGGAAGTGCCTATCAGCCAATGAGGATTAGTAGGAAGTATACAACATTTACAAATGTATTAGTTGTATTAATTTAAATAAATCTTTCTACTTCACATTTTTAAAGGCAGAAAAAGACATTGAAAATAAACACATTTAGATGCTGCTCGTTCATAAAGAGGACAGATAATTCTGTCCTTTAAGTAAACAGAAAAAAAGAAACAAAGGAATTTCAAGACCTGTAAAGAAGAACATAATTATTAGCATTAATAAAATTTTATAATTATTATGCAGCACTGCCAAGGAGTACAACCAGATACAGCACTCTACAAAGCAGAGAAATTCAAAAATGTCTATGAAAGAACAGCAGTTAAACATTGAAACAAATTAAAGGGCCATAATACCCAAATGTTTAAACACTTGAAAGTGATGCAGCATAGCTGTAAAAAGCTGACTAGAAAATATCTCCTGAACATCTCTATGTAAAAAAGAAAGATATTTTACCTCAAAAGTTCCTTAGTAGCCACCCATTGTAAAGGACTTCTAAGCAGCATATTAGTGTGTCTGTCCTGGGTCAGCTGAAAGGATGAGCTTCATGCACTCTCATATTATTTCACCAATCAGGTAAAGGAAGCTTACTATGAAATCTCATGAGAGTTAAGTCAAATCTCATGAGATCACAGTAAGAGTTCATGACCTCAGCACTGCTGATGCTGATTGGCTGCTGTTCATTTCTTCATTTTTTAAATTTTTTTACCTGCAGCTGGGAGCAGCTGAGTATAACGTTTTACACAGAACTTACTCTGCTGAGCTGAGGAGATTGTGAGGTAAAATATCTTCCTTTTTTTACATAGAGATGCTCAGGTGATATTTTCCTGTCAGCTTTTTACAGTTATACTGCATTGGTTTCAAGTGATTTAGCATATGAGTATTATGTCCCTTTAAGTAACATCTGTATAAATTTAAAGCGAAAAGTATAAGAAGCGCATGACTGTGTACAGCTGAGTGCCTAGACAGTTCTCTGGCTGCTAGAGACAACTGCCACAGTAAAAAATGTTATTCAGCGCAATGTTTTTTTCTTAAAGGGACATGGAACCCAATATATTTATTTCATGATTTAGATAGATTGTGCAATTTTAAACAACTTTCCAATTTACTTCTATTATATAATTTGTTTTATTTTCTTCATATCCTTTGTTGAAGGAACAGTAATGCACTATTGGGAGCTAGCTGAAAGCAAATGACAAGAGGCATATATGTGCAGCCAGCATTCAGCAGCTTCTGAGCCTAACTAGGCATACTTTTCAACAAAGTATATAAAGAGAGCGAAACAAATTAGACAATAGAAATAATAATGCCAGTTATTTAAAGTGGCATTAGAAAAAATGTGTATTTCACGTCCCTACCTATATTTTTTTTCCATGATTCAGACGACATAGCATGCCGTGATTGGAAACAACTTTCTATTTTACTTTTGTTATCAATTTTCTACGTACTGTACTTTTTGTATCTTTTGTTGAAAAGCAGGGAAATAGGCTTAGGAGCTGGCCCATTTCTGGAGCACTATATGGCAGCAGTTTTGCAAGAATGTTATCCATTTGCAAGATCACTAGATGGCAGCACTATTTCCTTCCCTGTAGTGTTTCAGACGCCTACCTATCTCTTCATCACAGAATATCATGGGAACAAAGCAAATTTGATAATAGAAGTAAATTGGAAACTTTTTTTAAAATAGTCTGCTCTGTCTGAATCACAAAATATTTTTTGGGGGTTTCATATCCTATACTATATATCCTATACTATATATCCTATATACCCTATATCCTATATACCCTATATCCTATATACCCTATACTATATATCCTATACTATATATCCTATACTACATCTCCTATACTACATATCCTATACTACATATCCTATACTACATATCCTATACTATATATCCTATACTATATATCCTATACTGCATATCCTATACTATATATCCTATACTACATATCCTATACTATATATCCTATACTACATATCCTATACTACATATCCTTTACTACATATCCTATACTATATATCCTATACTATATATCCTATACTACATATCCTATACTACATATCCTATACTACATATCCTATACTATATATCCTATACTATATATCCTATATACCCTATATCCTATATACCCTATACTATATATCCTATACTATATATCCTATACTATATATCCTATACTACATATCCTATACTACATATCCTATACTACATATCCTATACTATATATCCTATACTACATATCCTATACTATATATCCTATACTATATATCCTATACTTTATATCCTATACTACATATCCTATACTACATATCCTATACTATATATCCTATACTATATACTATATATCCTATACTATATATCCTATACTATATATCCTATACTATATACTATATATCCTATACTATATATCCTATACTATATACTATATATCCTATACTATATATCCTATACTATATACTATATATCCTATACTATATATCCTATACTATATATCATATACTATATATCCTATACTATATATCCTATACTATATATCCTATACTATATACTATATATCCTATACTATATATCCTATACTATATATCCTATACTATATACTATATACTATATATCCTATACTATATATCCTATACTATATACTATATATCCTATACTATATATCCTATACTACATATCCTATACTATATATCCTATACTATATACTATATATGCTATACTATATACTATATATCCTATACTATATATCCTATACTATATATCCTATACTATATACTATATATCCTATACTATATACATTTTGATGCATTCTCATTTATATAGAATGGCGGATAATTTTAGTTCAATGCCATTGTGTTTGGCATCGTTTAAATCCCTCTTGTTTCTAGTTATTTTTGTCATTAATATAATACTATATACACGTTGATTTAATACCATGTTTACCTCCACCACAGCCTATTAGTATGTGACTAGTCTTAAAGGGATACTAAACCCAAATTTTTTCCTTCGTGATTTGGATAGATCATGCAATTTTAAGCAATTTACTTTTCTCTTCGTATCTTTATTTGAAAAGCAGGAATGAACGCTTAGAAGCCGGTCCATTTTCGATTCAGCACCTAGATAGCGCTTCCCGATTGGTGGCTAAATGTAGCCTTCAATCAGCAAGCGCTATCCAGGGTCTGAACCAAAAATGGGCAGGCTCCTAAGCTTTCATTACTCTTTTACAAATAAAGATAAAAAGAGAACGAAGAAAAATTGATAATAGGAGTAAATTAGAAAGTTACTTAAAATCGCATGCTCTATCTAAATCATGAAAGAAAAAATGTGGGTTTAGTATCCCTTTAAAGCCCATGTACACGGACCAAAATAAGAGCCTCCTCCCCCCTCCCCACTCACTACCACTCTAAATATTTTTTTTTCTGTAGCATAGTGGTCCCACCCACTCCCACCTCCCTCCTAACCCTCCCACACCGCCAACGATTGGCACCACCGCTGCCTGATGCAGAGAGGGACACAGAGTGTCACTTTCTGCATCGGTACCTCTGCCCTTCTATTTCTGCACTGCCCCACTTGTGTGGCATGCAGAAATAGTGAGATCCCGGCAGAGAAAGGCCCAGGGTTAAACGACCAGAAAAGTCCTCACGATTGTTTCGCACAGTCTCTACAACGCATCGCCGCTGGTCATTAAGGGAAGGCCAAGTATGTTTGTCTCTACTGCACATGACTGCATCGAACAAACATTCTTGGCCTTTTATAATATAGGATGGGTGACGTCAGACAGTGTGGAGTTCCCAGGCTTAAATGGACAGTATACACCAAAATTGTTATTGTTTAAAAATATAGATAACGCCTTTACTACCCATTCCCCAGCTTTGCACAACCAACATTGTCATTTTAATATACTTTATAACTTTTAAACCTCTAAATTTCTGCCTGTTTCTAATCCACTACAGACAGCCTCTTATCACATTAATGTTTATTTGCTTTTCACAACAGGAGACTGCTCGTTCATGTGCGCCATAAAGACAACATTGTGCTCACGCCCATGGAGTTGTGACTGACACTGCACTAATTGGCTAAAATGCAAGTTAATAGATAAATAAATAGCCATGTGGTCAGGGGGCTGTCAAAAGAGGCTTAGATACAAGGCAATCACAGAGGTACTAAAAAATATATTAATATAACTATGTTGGCTGTGTAAAACTGGAGAATGTTTAATAATAAACAATAACAATTTTGGAGCAGACTGTCCCTTTAAAAAAAATCTATTATATTTGGATTTGAAGTAGTGGTAACAGGTATACACCTGCAAATAATATAATCAAAGCATGAAGCCTACCAATTTCTACAGCAATGACACAAAAACATACTGGCATGGAGTTAACAGGGGCAGGTCTTGCTGATTTTTTTTTTTTAGAAAAGGGCTTATACTGGAAGCCCCAGAGAGCTGTAAACTGCTTCCCATACAAAAAAATTAACCTCTCTGGAAATCAGAATCTCCTAGGAGAGAATGAGGAGGGTGCAGATAAAAATTTTTTAAGAAGAAACAAAATTCAGCTGCAGTGTAATTTAGCTTCTATTCATTTTATGTTTTTATATAAAAAAATGTAGGCAAAAACAAATCCAACTGCAGTGTAGTTTAATGTGAAACAAAGACGAGTATCCATCTCCCAAAGCAGTGTGCTATGAAGCAAAAGGAAAATAGATGGGTAACCGTGTCTCACAGTCAAGTGAAGGTACTACCGCTGTACAGGGAGTGCAGAATTATTAGGCAAATGAGTATTTTGACCACATCATCCTCTTTATGCATGTTGTCTTACTCCAAGCTGTATAGGCTCGAAAGCCTACTACCAATTAAGCATATTAGGTGATGTGCATCTCTGTAATGAGAAGGGGTGTGGTCTAATGACATCAACACCCTATATCAGGTGTGCATAATTATTAGGCAACTTCCTTTCCTTTGGCAAAATGGGTCAAAAGAAGGACTTGACAGGCTCAGAAAAGTAAAAAATGGTGAGATATCTTGCAGAGGGATGCAGCACTCTTAAAATTGCAAAGCTTCTGAAGCGTGATCATCGAACAATCAAGCGTTTCATTCAAAATAGTCAACAGGGTCGCAAGAAGCGTGTGGAAAAACCAAGGCGCAAAAATAACTGCCCATGAACTGAGAAAAGTCAAGCGTGCAGCTGCCAAGATGCCACTTGCCACCAGTTTGGCCATATTTCAGAGCTGCAACATCACTGGAGTGCCCAAAAGCACAAGGTGTGCAATACTCAGAGACATGGCCAAGGTAAGAAAGGCTGAAAGACGACCACCACTGAACAAGACACACAAGCTGAAACGTCAAGACTGGGCCAAGAAATATCTCAAGACTGATTTTTCTAAGGTTTTATGGACTGATGAAATGAGAGTGAGTCTTGATGGGCCAGATGGATGGGCCCGTGGCTGGATTGGTAAAGGGCAGAGAGCTCCAGTCCGACTCAGATGCCAGCAAGGTGGAGGTGGAGTACTGGTTTGGGCTGGTATCATCAAAGATGAGCTTGTGGGGCCTTTTCGGGTTGAGGATGGAGTCAAGCTAAACTCCCAGTCCTACTGCCAGTTTCTGGAAGACACCTTCTTCAAGCAGTGGTACAGGAAGAAGTCTGCATCCTTAAAGAAAAACATGATTTTCATGCAGGACAATGCTCCATCACACGCGTCCAAGTACTCCACAGCGTAGCTGGCAAGAAAGGGTATAAAAGAAGAAAATCTAATGACATGGCCTCCTTGTTCACCTGATCTGAACCCCATTGAGAACCTGTGGTCCATCATCAAATGTGAGATTTACAAGGAGGGAAAACAGTACACCTCTCTGAACAGTGTCTGGGAGGCTGTGGTTGCTGCTGCACGCAATGTTGATGGTGAACAGATCAAAACACTGACAGAATCCATGGATGGCAGGCTTTTGAGTGTCCTTGCAAAGAAAGGTGGCTATATTGGCCACTGATTTGTTTTTGTTTTGTTTTTGAATGTCAGAAATGTATATTTGTGAATGTTGAGATGTTATATTGGTTTCACTGGTAAAAATAAATAATTGAAATGGGTATATATTTGTTTTTTGTTAAGTTGCCTAATAATTATGCACAGTAATAGTCACCTGCACATACAGATATCCCCCTAAAATAGCTATAACTAAAAACAAACTAAAAACTACTTCCAAAACTATTCAGCTTTGATATTAATGAGTTTTTTGGGTTCATTGAGAACATGGTTGTTGTTCAATAATAATAGTCACCTGCACATACAGATATCCCCCTAAAATAGCTATAACTAAAAACAAACTAAAAACTACTTCCAAAACTATTCAGCTTTGATATTAATGAGTTTTTTGGGTTCATTGAGAACATGGTTGTTGTTCAATAATAAAATTAATCCTCAAAAATACAACTTGCCTAATAATTCTGCACTCCCTGTATAATAAATGCATAAATGTTTACTTACTGATCCGGCTCAGCTCAATCCTTGGAGCCCGTCCGGTAACCAAAGTAAGTGGTTGTGTCGTCTTCAGCTCTGTCCTCATAGCCCGTTCAAGTAGGAAGTGATAAGTGGCTGGCCAAAGCTATCAAATAGCAAACACGGCTTGTTTCTGCTCCGGAGACCCTGTCTGAGAGCGACGCGTCCCTGCACTCCTCTTCCCAGCGACTGCAGGTCAATCAACATTGTCTTCCTGAAGCACGTGATAGGACCAACCAATCACACGACACCTGGGACAAAGCAGTTAAGCAGCAATCCAATGTAGTGCTGGCGGTAGATTGAAATCCACAAATTGAACACCGACCCGGTTCCGGGGGGTAAAGTGTGGATGGGTCCAGGGGGGATAGGGGAACTCCTGGCAATCCTCATATTAAATGAAGCAAAAAGGAAAAAGTCCTGGAAGCATCCATAGTGATAAAACCAGCTTTATTCAAAATTCATTAAACTTTAAAACGAAGTGTACAGAAAGAACACAGAAATACTGGCCGGTCTTACGCGATTTGGCCGTGCCGTATTCATAGACCTAACAGTTGTTGGCCAGGTGAGCTTAAAAACCCTGTTTAGGCGATTTCATTGGATAATACTAAAAGAAAAAAAAACTCCTCCCATAATACTATTTTAAAAGAGTGTTACAAATCAATTAACAATGTATTGCAGCGCTAAATATACTTAAGATTTTAAAAAAAATATTACATATAGCAAGTGTAGTATCATACATACAGTTTTTGCGATTTAACTGGTACATAGTATAAATATACAAAGGCAAATACTTACAAAAAAGCTAACAACGTTGGTGGCAGAAACAGCACATAACATAACAAAGTTACAAAACTCCAACAAGTTTAATGATGTATTAAGATACAAACCATGATAAAAACGTATCTAATGATGACACATAATGGTTCTTTCCCTATGCAAATGTCACTCTGTACAAAGTGACTATGGTATACAAATGGGGTAATTAAAACAATGTTAATGGAGAGAAAGAGGAGGCTATAAAAAAATATGTATATGTATATCAGGACGGAGTAAACAGGAAAATTAAAGAAACATCTAAAAAAATAAAAAATTATATAGATGTCAATGGCAAAAAAAATTGTTTATATAAAAATATAATTCCAATATGAGGAACATAGAATATATACTGGTCATAATTACAAAATATATATTTGTTTAATGTATAGAGTTAAAATAATTTCAAATGGTTAATAATATCGTAATATCATAAATTCAAAATTCTCATCCTGATCTACAAAGCCCTTACCAACGCAGCCCCCCCCCCTACCTGTCCTCACTCATCAACAAATATACTCCAGCCTGCCCACTACGATCCAGCAATGACCTGCTCCTTGCATCTTCTACCATCACCTCCTCCCATGCTAGGCTACAGGACTCTCGTGTGGCACCAACCATCTGGAATGCACTTCCTAGAGCTGTCAGACTCTCCCCTAACCTTTCCTCCTTTAAACGCTCCCTAAAGACCTTTCTGTTCATGGAAGCCTATCTCCAAATCAGTAACAAATGAATTCCACTTGCCTAATTGCTGCCCCCATCTAACTCCACACTAACATCATTCTCACCTTTGCAGTCCCCACCTCCTGTTTCTCACCCTCCTATCCATCTAGATTGTAAATTTCCACGGGATTAGGACCCTCAATTCCCCCTGTATTTGTTTGTTAAACTTCGTCTGGTGTCTTTTATATTGTATTGTATTGTACTTTTATTTTTGTACCCATGGACAGCGCTGCGGAATCTGTTGGCGCTTTATAAATAAAGAATAATAATAATACTCTGAATTAAAACCCAGAGGTACCTGGTTTTTCAATTTAAATATCCAGAATACCTCCTGTTTAGACAAGAGGTATTCTCTGTCCCCACCTCTCTTAGGACATTTGACAGTTTCCACTGCCCTCCACTTGAAACCATCCACACATTTCTGGTGAAGGTCCAAAAAATGTATGGATAGGGCAGAGCAGCGTTGTTCGTTAGTGATATACCCTAAGTGCCCTTGTATGCGTAATCTAACGCATCTAGTGGTCATGCCCACGTACTGCATTTGATGTTCAGTGCACTCAATAAGGTATATCACATAAGTGGTCGAACAATTGATACATCCTTTGATGGTAAAGTGTTGCCCAGTGACACATGAGTAAGAGTCGTTACCTGTGATTAAAAAAATCACATGGTTTGCACCTATTGCTACCACATCTAAAGGTGCCATGAGAACTAAGCCAAGAGCTAGGGAAGGCAATAGTGGGGAGTTGGCTGGGTGCTAGTTGATTCCCTAGAGTAATATTTTTTGAGAAGACACACTTGCAACCTTTGTCCACCACTTTTTTTTAGATCTTTATCTCTATAGCATAAAGGAAAATATTTCTTCACTATCTCACAGATAGAGTAGAGCTCTGTGGAGTATTTGGTGATGAACAAAGGTTGTTGTTCTTTCTTTTTAAGTCTTTGCACAAAGGTATCTGACCTATAAATGCTAGAAATCTCATCAGAAACTTTTTTTAACAAGATGTTTGAAATAGCCTCTTTTCACAAAACGTGACTCTAGTACCTTACATTCTCTCTCATACAGGGAGTGCAGAATTATTAGGCAAGTTGTATTTTTGAGGATTAATTTTATTATTGAACAACAACCATGTTCTCAATGAACCCAAAAAACTCATTAATATCAAAGCTGAATAGTTTTGGAAGTAGTTTTTAGTTTGTTTTTAGTTATAGCTATTTTAGGGGGATATCTGTGTGTGCAGGTGACTATTACTGTGCATAATTATTAGGCAACTTAACAAAAAACAAAAATATACCCATTTCAATTATATATTTTTACCAGTGAAACCAATATAACATCTCAACATTCACAAATATACATTTCTGACATTCAAAAACAAAACAAAAACAAATCAGTGACCAATATAGCCACCTTTCTTTGCAAGGACACTCAAAAGCCTGCCATCCATGGATTCTGTCAGTGTTTTGATCTGTTCACCATCAACATTGCATGCAGCAGCAACCACAGCCTCCCAGACACTGTTCAGAGAGGTGTACTGTTTTCCCTCCTTGTAAATCTCACATTTGATGATGGACCACAGGTTCTCAATGGGGTTCAGATCAGGTGAACAAGGAGGCCATGTCATTAGATTTTCTTCTTTTATACCCTTTCTTGCCAGCCACGCTGTGGAGTACTTGGACGCGTGTGATGGAGCATTGTCCTGCATGAAAATCATGTTTTTCTTGAAGGATGCAGACTTCTTCCTGTACCACTGCTTGAAGAAGGTGTCTTCCAGAAACTGGCAGTAGGACTGGGAGTTGAGCTTGACTCCATCCTCAACCCGAAAAGGCCCCACAAGCTCATCTTTGATGATACCAGCCCAAACCAGTACTCCACCTCCACCTTGCTGGCGTCTGAGTCGGACTGGAGCTCTCTGCCCTTTACCAATCCAGCCACGGGCCCATCCATCTGGCCCATCAAGACTCACTCTCATTTCATCAGTCCATAAAACCTTAGAAAAAAAAGAAGATATTTCTTGGCCCAGTCTTGACGTTTCAGCTTGTGTGTCTTGTTCAGTGGTGGTTGTCTTTCAGCCTTTCTTACCTTGGCCATGTCTCTGAGTATTGCACACCTTGTGCTTTTGGGCACTCCAGTGATGTTGCAGCTCTGAAATATGGCCAAACTGGTGGCAAGTGGCATCTTGGCAGATGCACGCTTGACTTTTCTCAGTTCATGGGCAGTTATTTTGCGCCTTGGTTTTTCCACACGCTTCTTGCGACCCTGTTGACTATTTTGAATGAAACGCTTGATTGTTCGATGATCACGCTTCAGAAGCTTTGCAATTTTTGAGAGTGCTGCATCCCTCTGCAAGATATCTCACTATTTTTTACTTTTCTGAGCCTGTCAAGTCCTTCTTTTGACCCATTTTGCCAAAGGAAAGGAAGTTGCCTAATAATTATGCACACCTGATATAGGGTGTTGATGTCATTAGACCACACCCCTTCTCATTACAGAGATGCACATCACCTAATATGCTTAATTGGTAGTAGGCGTTCGAGCCTATACAGCTTGGAGTAAGACAACATGCATAAAGAGGATGATGTGGTCAAAATACTCATTTGCCTAATAATTCTGCACTCCCTGTATTCTTGTTTTTCTGAGCATATCCTCCTCGCTCTAATGTATTGTCCCTTCACCACGCCTTTGAACACATGACTGGGATGTGCACTATTGGCATGTAATATGGAATTCCCAGATATGGGTTTACGATAGAGGTAGCTAGTGACCCTATGTGTATGTACTGACCCTGTTAAAGTTAGGTCCAAAAAATTAGTACTGGACTGATGCCACTAAAATATGAACTTGACTCCAAAATCACCATTATTGAGCAAATCAACAAAATTAGAGGCATCATCTCTTAAGGTAAGGTCATCTATAAACTGGCGAAAAAAGCGGATATGCTCTTGGTGGGGATTACTATCCGCAAAGACAAAGGAACGCTCAATCCAGCCCATAAAAATATTGGCATATGATGGCGCAAATTTTGTGCCCATTGCCGTCCCCTGTCTCTGCAGATAGTAATCGCCTTCAAAAAAGAAATAATTGTGATTTAATAGAAAGTCTGTGACCCTCAGTATGTATTGAACATCATGAGAGTTTAATCCACTGTACATCTATAAGCAATCCTGCAAAGCGTGAAAACCCTTATTGTGTGGAATGCTGGAATATAAGGAAATTACATCAACTGTCAGCCAGCTACAATGTTTAACCCAGTTGACACTTTCCAAAAGGCTCAGGATGTGAGTGGTGTCATGGATGTAGGAAGGCATATTGATAACACATTTTTGGAGAATATTATCCAGCCATTCCGACAAGGGCTCCAATAAGGAGCCTATGCCGGAAACAATGGGTCTACCTTTAACATCAACTAGGCTTGTATGGGTCTTTGGCAGGTGATGGAACACTGGAGTAACAGGATTATCTACTAGTAAATAGTGTGCAGTGTCCTGATCAATAATACCGTAGTGTACTCCATCATCCACCAAGGATCTCAATTCAATTCCCTCTGAAAGCGCCTAACAGGATTGTTGTGCAAAATAGTGTGAGTATTGTCTTCTCTAAGCTGGCTAGAGGCTTCAGCTACATACTTTGTTTTGTCACGTACCACCACACTGCTTCCCTTGTCTGACTGACAGATGACTATTTGACTGTTTTTTAAGGGAATCGATAGCCTGTTTTTTAAGGGAATCGATAGCCTGTCTTTCTTGCAGTGTAGTTTAGCTTCTATTCATTTTATGTTTTTAGATAACTTTAGGCAAAAACAAATCCAGTTGCAGTGTAGTTTAGCTTCTATTCATATTATGTTTTTTCCTACGTCTTTATCAATGTAAAAAGTGTACTTTGAGATAAAATTGGCAGCATATAGCTGGAGATATGTCAGTGAGACCTTACACAATAAAATTACATCTGTGAGAGAACTTCAGACACTCCCACTCACCCAATGCATTTTGCATTGAAAATGTAAAGTACAATAATGTACTTTGAGGTATGATTTTTATTTGTGCACTTGAATTTTTTTTTTATTATTATTACTATTTTGTACTTCAACTATTTTGGATGTCAAATAACAATTTTTACTTTGAACGTCAAACACAATTTTTACTTTGTATTTTAAAATTAAGATTTTCTTTATTTTGTAATTTCAGCAAGGTTTTTAAAAAATTATATTTTTTACTTTCAATAAGAGCTTTACTTTGTATTTTTTGCTTTGTACTTTTTGTTTTATTTTTAAACTGTTATGTCTCTTCTTCACATAGAGAAATCTAGGGTGCGCCTCTTTCAAATTTCATGGTCAAATTTGTCTTCAACACCCCTATGAAGAATCTCATAGTACTGACAAATGTTTTTTAGAAAATGTTGCTTGCGTTGTGAGTATTTTGGTAATCAGACCCTTAAAGGTACATTAAACACTAAATACATTTTATATTTTATGCAATTTGTATGCACATTTATATTTTATGCAAATCATGAATTACATTTTTGTGGTTTCCTGTCCCTTTAATTTACTCATGATTCATAATTATTTGTTACATGAGTGCCATTGTTTATTGCCACTGTTGCAATTAACAACATTGAAACCTACCTCCTCTGGCCCATTGTATTTTAACAGCTCAACTCAATGTTCCCACCTAAACCTGACCCACAGTGCACAGTTGCTACCCTTGTATATCATGTGCATCACATGGTTTCCATAGCAACCCAAGATAACCAAACATCCTGAAGCAACAGTGTACATAATATCTATGCAAACATGAATTATGTGTGTTTTTTTACCTAATAAAAATATTTTTTTTTTTAAATGAGTAGAGGGAGTGAACTATCACAGAACAAATAAATAATAGCACATTAGGCAGAGAGCCTGCAGATTAGCTTCCCATGTGTATGCATGCAGATTAGCCTCCCATGTGTATGCATACAGATTAGCCTCCAATGTGTATGCATGCAGATTAGCCTCCTATGTGTATGCATGCAGATTAGCCTCCCATGTGTATGCATGCAGATTAGCCTCCCATGTGTATGCATGCAGATTAGCCTCCCATGTGTATGCATGCAGATTAGCCTCCTATGTGTATGCATGCAGATTAGCCTCCCATGTGTATGCATGCAGATTAGCCTCCCATGTGTTTGCATGCAGATTAGCCTCCTATGTGTATGCATGCAGATTAGCCTCCCATGTGTATGCATGCAGATTAGCCTGCCATGTGTTTGCATGCAGATTACCCTCCTATGTGTATGCATGCAGATTAGCCTCCCATGAGTATGCATGCAGATTAGCCTCCCATGTGTATGCATGCAGATTAGCCTCGCATGTGTATGCATGCAGATTAGCCTCCCATGTGTATGCATGCAGATTAGCCTCCCATGTGTATGCATGCAGATTACCCTCCTATGTGTATGCATGCAGATTAGCCTCCCATGAGTATGCATGCAGATTAGCCTCCCATGTGTATGCATGCAGATTAGCCTCCCATGTGTATGCATGCAGATTAGCCTCCCATGTGTATGCATGCAGATTAGCCTCCCATGTGTATGCATGCAGATTAGCCTCCCATGTGTATGCATGCAGATTAGCCTTCCATGTGTATGCATGCAGATTAACCTCCCATGTGTATGCATGCAGATTAACCTCCCATGTGTATGCATGCAGATTAACCTCCCATGAATATGCATGCAGATTAACCTCCCATGTGTATGCATGCAGATTAACCTCCCATGTGTATGCATGCAGATTAACCTCCCATGTGTATGCATGCAGATTAACCTCCCATGTGTATGCATGCAGATTAACCTCCCATGAATATGCATGCATGACCCCTGTGCCATCTGAAGCTGTGCCAAGCTTAGTACAAGTTCACAAAGAAACAGTAACAGCGAGGTGCAATAAATGATGGGAGGGGAAAGAAAAAGAGAGACAGTAGCTCCATTATGCCCTTTAGATTAAGAGAGTATAGAGAAGTTCAGCACTGCATCAACACTAACACAGAATCTCAACAGACAAAAAAAACTGAATACAAACCTGAGCAGGATACATAGTCAGGTTCTTTTGATGAGAACGTGCTCCCTTCTGTGTACTAATCACAGTACTAACATATACAGGGTTTGCTTTATCTTAAATACAGGAAATGCTGGTATGTGATATTGCTTTCATCTATTCTTTAATTTCACAGTTAGGTCTTGTAAGCAATCTTTGTTATCCTTTGCTTACAGGTTTAGGAGCAGCAATGCTAGGTAGCCAATAACAAGAAGGCATTTATGTTCAGCTGCCAATCACCAGCTAACTCTCAATAGTACATTGCTGCTTCTGAGCCTACCCAGATATGCTTTTCATTAAAGTTTACCAAGAGAACAAAGCAAAATAGAAGTAAAATGGAAAGCTGTTTAAAATGGTATGCTCTATCTAATCTATGAAGGTTTCATTTTTGATTCAAGGTCACATCCATGGACCAGATATGGGCCCCAGACATCCAATTCCCTAAAATGTGCCAGTAATGAGTATGGACCTGGAAGGCCTGGCAAATGGAGAGCGGCCTCCTAGAGAAGTAGTAAAGCTTTCTGGAATTGAGACTCTCATGATAGAGAATTAGTTTAATAGGGAGTACCTGACTTGTGGTGTTTCCAGTGTGCTTTAAACGTACATCTTTCTTCTAATTTCTCATACATGTCGTTTTTATCAGTATAATAAATTGTGTATTTTTAAACAAATACGACAGTTTACATTTGTGGGTTAAAATCTCTAAAGGTCTCTGGTGTGGCGAGATTATGTAAGAAGTCTTGTCAGTACTGAAATGGTCCTCAAAGAATGTTAGAAACGCAAATATTAGCTTGAGAGCTATTTATATTACCATGCAAGGTACTGAACGTGAAAGAGAGAGACCTACATTACTATATTATGCCAAGAAAATGCAGGATATAGATGTAGTATATTATATGCAGTACCTAGTAAATTATTAGCCTAGCCATAGTAGTGATATAGATGTTGTATATTATATGCAGTACCTAGTATAATTATTAGCCTAGCCATAGTAGTGATATAGATGTAGTATATTATATGCAGTACCTAGTATAATTATTAGCCTAGCCATAGTAGTGATATAGATGTAGTATATTATATGCAGTACCTAGTATAATTATTAGCCTAGCCATAGTAGTGATATAGATGTAGTATATTATATGCAGTACCTAGTATAATTATTAGCCTAGCCATAGTAGTGATATAGATGTTGTATATTATATGCAGTACCTAGTATAATTATTAGCCTAGCCATAGTAGTGATATAGATGTAGTATATTATATGCAGTACCTAGTATAATTATTAGCCTAGCCATAGTAGTGATATAGATGTAGTATATTATATGCAGTACCTAGTATAATTATTAGCCTAGCCATAGTAGTGATATAGATGTAGTATATTATATGCAGTACCTAGTATAATTATTAGCCTAGCCATAGTAGTGATATAGATGTAGTATATTATATGCAGTACCTAGTATAATTATTAGCCTAGCCATAGTAGTGATATAGATGTTGTAGTCATTGTAAGCAGGCAAATCAAGGGGCATTATACCAAAAAAGAAAATACTTTAATGTGTTAGAGCATTTTATTCTTGCATATAACCACCAATCAGTAGCTAACTCTCAGGCATCACTGCTCCTGAGCCTACCTACTGTAGGTATGATTTTTAACAAATACCAACACAACAAGGTAAATATCGATAACAGAAATAAACTAAAAAGTCCCTTAAAATAACAAACTCTATCATGAAAGCTGCATTTTCACTTCCATGTCCCTTTACAAGGGCAATGAAAAATAACAGCTTGGTTTTATTAGTGCAGATATGAAACCCCAAATGTTTCTTTCATGATTTAGATAGAGCATGAGATTTTTATATAATTTACTTCTATTATTATTTTTTAAAAAGCAGGAACATATGCTTAGGAGCTGGCACATTTTTGGAGCACTATATGGAAACAGTTTTGCAAGAATGTTATCCATTTGCAAGGCCACTAGATGGAAGTGCTATTTCCTGCAATGTAGTGCTTTAGATGCCTACCTAGGTATCTCTTCAACACAGAATATCATGGGAGTTGTCAATTTGATCATAGAAGTAAATTGGAAACTTTTTTTTGAAACTGTGCTCTGTCTGAATCACAAAAGAAAATGTTTAGGCTTCATATCCCTTTAAACTTAATTGCACATCTAGCTACCTGCCAAGCTGACCCTGGTGAAGATACAAACTATTAGTCAGTTTAGGGCAGCAGACATTTCTATGCTACAATCACTGGCCATATCCTTATATTGAGCAGAATTGTACCTCACCTAGTCCATAGCTTTAGCTGGAGTTAAACACATACAGAAGGGAAAAGAGCACTTTATTTTCTGCCTTTATCAATAAGACAAAATAAGCACTGAAGTGAACCTGATTCCAGAATGGATTCTCACAGTTACCTAATTATCACTTAGGACCTTTATGGAGCTTTTCCTTTCAAGATGAATGTTATATTGTTATAGTCTGGTCGACAAGGAAAGTTATATGTAACAATTTAATATGATGTGTAGTTTACTAAGCGCAATATGATAACTGATGTGTATGCATTGTATAAAGATCCAGGGAGTATCTGGCAGTAGAATTTGGGGAGAAGCCGTACATTTTCATAGGCAGTTGTACGATTCCTTTCCACTACTATGCTCTGCAAATGTATTACATATCAATGGCCACTGAATGTCTCTTGGGGGTGCATGAAACATATGGGAAATAGGAGATAAAATGATTTGGGGTGGGGGGAGGAGGAGATTTTTTAGTGCCTAGGGCAGCACAAAAATGACATTTTACACTGGTAATGATTTTCATTACGTAACATTATTTAAAACGATGTCCATACGTGAATTTAATATTGAAAATGCTAAATCTTAATAAAGGCTAACACCAACATATTCACTATAGGCTAATCCAGGGACATCAACCCTTTTTTCTATGGACACAAGTAACTAATGGTGGAATTATCCAGAGACCACATTGCCATATACTCACATTTAAACTAAAAATAATTCCTCATAATGCAATTAGATGAGAATCATATTAGTAACTATCAACTACTGTAATTAATTTAACTGTATATACTACTCATTTAAAAAATATGATATACCAGCACATGGCTAATTACATAATAATAAGCGGGGAACTAATTTTGATAACTTACTGATGTCTGTTGAGTGGCGCTGAGGGCAACTTAAAACCCCTTAAAAGGGCAAGATGTGACCCTAGGGCCATAGTTGACCCAGTCACAATGCAGATACAAGGCACCATGAGTAATTAACAAAATACTTTTTTAGAAAACACAAAATTGAGTTTGTATTTTCAATATAAAAATGTCATAACATGACAAGTTAAAAAGTAACACTCATAAAATAAGGAAGAAGAAAGTGTTTTTCTAAGAAGAGGGCTATCCTTAAAGGGACAGTCTAGTCAAAAGTAAACTTTCATGATTCAGATAGGGCATGTCATTTTAAACAACTTTCCAATTTACTTTTATCCTCAATTTTGCTTTCTTCTCTTGGTATTCTTAGTTGAAAGCTAACCCTAGGTTGGCTCATATGCTAATTTCTAAACCCTTAAAGACCACCTCTTATCTGAATACATTTTGACCTTTTTTCACACCTAGAGGGCGTAGGTTCATGTGTGCCATATAGATAACATTGTGCTCACGCACGTAGAGATACCTAGGAGTCAGCACTGATTAGCTAAAATGCAAGTCTGTAAAAAAAACTGAAATAAGGGGGCAGTTTGCAGAGGCTTAGACACAAAGTTATCACAGAGGTAAAAAGTGCATTAATATAACAGTGCTGGTTATGCAAAATAGGGGAATGGGTAATAAAGGGATTATTTATCTTATTAAACAATAAATATTCTGGTGTAGACTGTCCCTTTAAAGGTCAACACTAAACTTTTATGGTTCAGAATAGATAGAACATGTCATTTTAAGAGACTTTTTAATTTACTCCTATTATCATATTTATTTTGTTTACTTCGTATACTTGGTTGAAAAGCATACCTAGATAGGCTCAGAAGTAGCAATGTACTGCTGGGAGCAAGCTGCGGATTGGTCGCTACACACATATGTCTAGCCAGATGTGTTCAGTTAGGTCCTAGTAGTCCATTGCTGTTTTGGATCTGACTTTTACTATGTGTTTACCCCTTTGCAGGGGTTAGCCACACAGTTATATTCAAGCAACAGTGTAATAATGAAATACACTTTCTCTCTTGTTAACCCTTTACATACCAGAAAGGGATAATCCTGACCTGTGCCCATTATTATTTAAAGAGCAAAACATTTCAACTGCAATTTACCTAATGGCAAAATTAAAATATAGCAATACTAGTGACATTAAGAACATAGAAGCATTTCAGTTACTCTTTTTGTGAATATTTTAATGTTAAAAGGACAGTAAAGTCAAGATTAAACTTTCATTATTTAGATAGAGCAAGCAATAAACATCTTTCCAGTGTACTTATTTTATCTAATTCATTTGTTCCTTTTGTATCCTTTGTTGAAAATAGCGTATATATATATACTTCTTGTCATTGGCTCACCAGATGTATTCAGCTAGCTCACAATGTTACATTGCTGCTTCTTCAACAAAGGATACCATGAGAATGAAGCAAATTTCATAGAAGAAGTGAAATTGAAAGTCGTTTAAAATTGTATGCACTGATCTGATTCATGAAAGAAAAATTTTGGTTTTCATGTCCCTTTAATGTTTTCACTGAGAAATATTTTTTTCAACAACCTTTTCATCACATTACAGTTGTTTTCATTGGGTGTCAATAATGAACATTGTGTATTGGTCAATGTTAACACTTCCTATTGATGTAAATATTTAGCATTTATAAAACTAGACATTAACACTGTGTAGAACTAGCTGTCACTATATACAGTAGCATTGTGTAAAGCTAGAAAGTTTATCATTACTAACTTTTTATTAAATTTTATTTAATTTCAAGAAAACTATAAGTAAATAGTTTAATGTACTATTGGAATTAGGTGCCTGTCTATGCTTATGGACTACATTTTACATGTATATTCCCCAGACGTTTGTAATGTTTTAAAATATTCTTATAAAAGAATTTACAGCATATTAAATGTTAGTTGACAGAGCGTGGGAAGCATTTTAAAGCAGAAAGCAAAAGAAATTCACATCTCAGGGGATCTACTTCAGAAGCTGATTGGCTCTCACATAGAACAAGGAGTTTATATAGGGTCACCAGTAGCTAATATAAGTAATGTTGATATAAAAGCAACCTGATCTAGCTTTCAGTATTAAAGGGACAGTCAACATCAAAATTGATATTGTTTAAAAAGATAGATAATACCTTGTTGGTTATGCAGAACTGGGGAATGGGTAATAAACAGATTATCTATCTTTTTAAACAATAACAATTTTGGAGTTGACTGTCCCTTTAAGGTTAGCCAAAAATGTCCTGATGTAACATTGTGTGTAAAAATGTACCATAAAACAACATGTTAATTGAAATATAATTAAAAGTATGTATTTCTATTAAAATTAATTGCATTTGCCATTCATGTTATTTGGTGTTTCAAGACCACAACAATAATGCATTTACCATGGCTATGAAGCAGCCAGGGCTTTTGCCTGCACAATATGCTGATGTACTTACTATAGCACAGACATCTGTTACAGAGAAGCTGTGCACTGTGAAATGTGTATACAGAAAGAACTGGGAGTGACAAAATACCTTGTGGCACAGCAGGCAGGAAAATGCTCTCCAAGAATACAGCTTCACTCACAATATACATATTACAATTAACCTTTGCATGTGCACTACTTACCATATCATACACATTTAATAGAACTGGTTCACTAGCCATTGTGTGTGCTGTTCCTTGTGGCTGTCACAAGCTTTTAAATCCCTTGTAGTCAACAGAGCATCCAGTCTGATTGCAGAGATGTGTTCATCCTAGTATATCTGTATAGGCAGGTCTGGGGTCCCTATTTTCTAAAGTTACATACAGATCTTTTTTTTTCTCACACTGCAGCTCATGGGTGAAGCTGGATAAGAAATGAAATAAAGCGAAATCTGAAATCTCCAGCAGAGAATACAAAATTCCAGTCCATTATGGATGATTACTATAGGATAAAATAAACATGATTAGTCTAATGGTGTTGCACCCTAGGGAACCTATTGCTAGAGCTATGCTTATGACCTTTGAAAGGTTTGAGGTTATCTCAGCATTGGAAAACATGCAGAGCTACAACTGCTTCCTCCTTTCACAAACAGCTACGATACATAATGTGCCAGGATATCCAGATTTTGTGCATCAGGGAATCTGCCTCTCGGTCTGTCCTGTAAACCCATTAAATTGGAGAAGCTGCTTCCCTGCGTGTTCCTCTGCTGCTGGGATGCTCAGGGTTTGGATGTGGTTTGGTCCTGATGCTGCTGGTGGCTCAGGATGTAATGAGAAATCTCAGGATGCTGGGAGGGGTAATACAGAAATCCATGAGGAAGCTGATCAGCATGTCTTTCCCAGGAAGCTGGATTACGGAATAGCAATCTGTACCTGCTTGTGTTATAGTGAAGACTATATAGTATCCATAAAAAGAGAGGCACACAATGACCTCATCTAAATAGGAGGTGTAGCCAGGGCTCTGTGCCAGATGCTACCCAACACATCTGAATGAGAGCTGCAGGGAGGAGACTGACATCATTCAGCATCTTAGCTCCCTGGAGATATCCTGCATGCTAACCATTCATTGAACAGAGATCCCCTGTATTTTACACCAAGCACAAGGAATTCCCCTATGAAACACTGTATGCTCAAACCACTAGATACAATACAGTTTCATTCATTATTGCCTCAACTAAATATTAAAAAACCTTTTTTTTTTTTGCTTGATTAATAATGACTCCAAAATAAAAAGGTAAAACAAATTGAGATATTATTAATTTTATTTATAATGTAACCACGGATTAGGCAGAGATAACCTGTATATATATTGCATTATGAAACAGATGATAAAATAAAGTGGGTAAATAAAATAAAAATAGAAGTAAACAATGGTGCATAAACAGTAATATAATGACCAACAGAGCATAAAACAATATAAAAAAAAACGAATCAGAAAAGGGTCATATCGTGTAGTGTGTTTTGGTTTCAGGACTTATTGCAAAACACTGAAGTTTCATATATTAGAACCCTTTTTAAACATTTATGGTGAGATTATATATGTGGAGTAAGTTTCAGCGTAACTGCTGAAACCCACGTCACCTACAAGTTCACCTCGCACATCGGGTGAATCACATAAACGGCGTCAGCAGATGATATACTGCCGTAAGTCAGATAAACTGGCGAGATTCAGAAATGTGCGCAAATACACATTTCTGGCGTCGCAAGTGACTTACACCAGTATAGCATCTTGCGGCCCATAAGTTACAAAAAACATAAAGTTGAAAACACCTGTAAAAATCTAACCCGTCTAAAAAAAATTAAACCGACACATCAAAACCCCTATTTCCGCCATCCCCCCACATCGCAATAACTAATAAAAGTATTAACCCCTAATCTGCCAACCCCGACATCACAAACTAACTAATTACACTATTAACCCCTAATCCGCCAACCCCACATCGCAAACCAACTAATAAAAATATTAACCCCTAAACCGCCAACCCCCCACATCGCAAACAACTAATTAACCTAACACCTAAACCGCCAACCCCCCACAACGCAGTCTACCTAATTACATTATTAACCCCTAATCCGCCAACCCCCCACAAAGCAAAGCATTTCTCTTTTAACTAGGCCCCCTAACCTAACACCCCCTAAATTAACCCCAATTAAAATACAATTACATAAAATAACAAAATACTAACTACATTAAAAATTTATTTAAAATTACCAAAAATAAAAATAAAAATTACTTAAAAAAACCTAACATTATCCAAAATAAAAAATCCTAACTTTACATGAAAATAAAAAATCCTAACATTACATTAAAAAAAGGCTAAGATTACAATAAATAAAAAAGCTAAGATTACAGAAAATAACAATACCCCCTTAAAAAACACCCCAAAATAAAAAAGCCACCTAATCTAACAATAAACTACCAATAGCCCTTAAAAGGGCCTTTTGTAGGGCATTGCCCTAAAGATATCAG
The DNA here is from genome assembly GCF_027579735.1 of Bombina bombina. Classification (NCBI taxonomy): domain Eukaryota; kingdom Metazoa; phylum Chordata; class Amphibia; order Anura; family Bombinatoridae; genus Bombina; species Bombina bombina. The sequence continues at coordinate 164,536,359 of NC_069499.1, read as the reverse complement.
CTGTTTTTAAATAAAAAAAATACAAAGTACCCCCTAAAATGACAACTCCTAAAACCCACCCACCCAACCCCCCAAAATAAAAAACACCTAACTAATAAAACAACTAATCTACCCATTGCCCCACGCCACCGGGATAAAGATGGAATATAGACCAGCGCTGGATGAAGATGGAGCCGCCTGGAATAAGATGGATGTCCGGACTTCCACAATGGTTAGTACCTATTTTGGTGTAAGTTGTTTTTTTTTTTTTTAAGATTATGGCTTTTTTTTATTTTAATGGGCAGTAAAAGAGCTGATTGCCCTTTTAAGGGCAATGCCCATACAAATGCACCTTTAGGGGCAATGGGTAATTTTTTTTTTTTTAGTTAGGTGTATTTTATTTTGTTTTTTGTTTTTGTAATTTTAGGGGGTATTTTTTTAAGAAAAAGAGCTGGTATCTTTAGGGCAATGCCCTACAAAAGGCCCTTTTAAGGGCTATTGGTAGTTTATTGTTAGATTAGGGGGCTTTTTATTTTGGGGTGGCTTTTTTGTATTAAGGGGGTACTAGATTAGGAATAACTTTTTTAATTTGGATAATTTAGTTTGTTATTTTCTGTAAACTTATTTTTTTTTATTCTCTGTAGAAACAGAAGAAAGAGGCGCCACATAGGATAATATTGTCTGCAAAGCAAGCCAACAATACAGAGATAAAAACCCCTAAGGGTGGCTACTCACAAGAGCAGCAGCACAACCAGATTGCCGAGCTGAGCGGTTTGGGACCAACAGAGTCGCCCGATAGACTCAAGACACACGCTAAACATCAGGTCACGTGGTGTGGGCAGACCAATCTCAGAAGCGGATTCTCTCAATGGAAGGCCGATCACCAAACATCCACAGGAAAGTGTAATGTTATCGTAGGTGTATTTACCATTATTTCAGAAGTGTTATGTAGTCAAATAGTACAGCAGATTGATCCATGCAATCTGCTATTCTTATACTGAGCAGTGAGTGCGGGGGTAGCGCTAGATAGTCTTTTCTGTGTAATTCCATCTTAGATTGAAACTTTCAGATCGATCCTCCCTTTAGTTATCTATAGCTAGAGCACTAGTATAATTCTCTGTACTTTTTCCATCTAAGATGGAACCGAAAAAGAGAGATTCCTCCAGAGATTGTGCAAGGTCTTCATATATATAATGGGTCTGAACATTCCCTCCTTCTCTGGAACTGCAAATAGAGTGAAACAGAAAAAAAAAAAAAAACTAAAACTCCCATATCCTATAGATCCTGTATGGAACAGACTGAACCACACCTTCTGTAAATACCTTATCTGCACCCTACCAGCAACGAGACTGGGTTGTGGCTTGAGAGGAACCAGATACCTGATTCCTGGATTGGCTAAAGGACTGAAACCAATTGACGGATATACTCTTAGCTATAAACATTTTTATTATCCTGGGGATAATTTATTAGGGCCCTGAGGAAACAGTTCATCTGAGAAACGCGTCACACTGTTTCTCTACTTGCCATACTTGTGCTGGCACTTTAATGAGTGTAAACAAATTTTTATATATTTTTAAATAAATATGTTTTTACTTTTTATTCACTCATAGTGCTTGTATGGTTTTTTTGCTACGCTACATTTGGGGTGTGTATCATATACACCAATCGTTGTCTATCTTTATCGTATGGATCAGCCAGCTGGATTCCTGTCAAAATCCAGCCTGTCCCAATAGGCATAACAGATTGCCTTCCATACATGTGAGTACCCTGTGTATATAATTGGATATTAACACTCACTAGTCACTATTGATCTGCACTATTGGCGCCTCTATATATTGCTTATTTCTTCAGACTGTCTCCATTTGGAAGTGGGTAGAGAGCTGCCTCGAGGACCAGCTAGCTGGACTGCTGATAAAATCCAGCCTGTTTCTATTGGCATAATTGATTGCCATTTACACATGTGAGCAGTGGCGTAGCGTGGGTTGTCAGTGCCCAGGGCAAGGCAAGTATTGCGCCCCCCCCAACCCCATTTTAGATATGCTGCTTCTTCTTACATTTGGGACAAACCAAGCAAAGACCCAAGCCTGGTAGATCACATAAAGCAAGGGACACTGTCTCCTCTCCCACAAAATGCCCCCTTAACCATCTTTACTGGATAACTAACAGTTATTGCTGATGATACCCATATCCCCAAAATATGTCCCTTGTCATAAGCAGCTGCTAATCAGTAGCGCCTTACAAACAAAGCCATGAAAATAATATATTGGCAATACAAGAGGCAGTGGGTGAAGCCTGCAAGCATTATGTGCTATCCCCCTGTGATCAAACCCTGTCTGCAGCTCTCCAGAGCTGGGCAAATATATACAATATTAAATTTTAAGATTTATTCTCGTTTTACACATGGGGGAAAGCCCCCCTTAACCCCCATCTGGTGGTGACATGTCCTGATCTGTAAAACTTCATGGTACAAATACTGCAGACCACAGGGTGCACCCACCCCCACATTGCAGCAACCCATATTGTATATGTGGTGCAATAGGTTTTTGGTAAGTTGTTAAAAAGAGGAAAAGGGGACACACAGGTTGGCAGCTGTTACATAAGGTTGTCCCTGCTGGGCAGACTGTCTTTTGGGTGCCAATGACATATAAAAGTGGGGTATATATTCTACCTTAATAAATATAACAATTGTAAGTAATCAATATAAAAGGGGCATGGGACAGACAACCCAGCATTACATACATATATGGGGGGAGGGTGTATGGTATTTAGGGGGGTGCTGTTAAATTTATTTACTAACACAAATTATAGTTATTTTTTTTACTTTAAATGCAGTAAGGGTGGGTTTAATGTAAATAAAAAAGGCAATGAGCACCCAAACCCTAAAAATCGGTAAAAGTCCACACCTCAGGAGTCCAGCAAGAAATAGATTCAATATGGTGAATTCATAGGACTTCTTTGATAGGAGACAAACACAGTGAAATGCCTGGTGAGCAGCACAATCATGGTGCCAGACAGCACACAAATCCCTAAATCTACTTCTGCCCTAGGAAGATCATGGAGGGGAAAAATCAAATACAGGAAACAAGGCCTCATTTTTGTCAACTGCCACAAATATACTTTTTTTGTGCAAGGACAAGATGGCATAAGTTGTAATCAGAATCCGGTCAAACATGAAAGTATGGTCTCTGATCACCCCACCATCCCACTAACTAGGTAACTGGGGTTAACAGAAAGGCAGAGCCCAGCCATGCTGCCACCAGTGCCACGGGTTTGAAAGAGATTTATTGCACTTTTTAAGGATTCCTCCCCCCCCACCTCTGCTTAGAGATCCTTAAAAAGTGCCCCAGGCAATGCATGGCATTCTTGCTCTGGGTCCTTTGTTGGAAGGGAACTTAATTGTTGGGTAATAATAGAACCGTAATTAAGCTGCATTTTGCATGTTGCTAGTATCAGGCAAAAACAGGGCTATAAGTAAGTCTGGTCCTGACACCTTACCTTAGTCGTGGCATCACCACATTCCTGACTGGTCGAGAACAGAGCTGGGGGCCTGTCAGAATTTTTAGCCTCCCTTCTTCCCTTTGCTAAGTTGAGGCTGGAAGCGCCCCTCAGAATTATGCGCCCGGGGCAACCGCCCCTGTTGCCCCCCCCCACGCTACGCCACTGCATGTGAGTACCCTGTGTTAGCCACATTACAGTTTCATACTGTACCATCATTGATCTGCACCATTGGCGCCTCTTCCTTGTGTCTTGTTGTTTCATGTTACAATAAGTGTTCAGAAACATTCACTTAGATTATGACAACGTCAATGAGCGCTCATACACTTATATAGTCAAATGTAAATTAAATGTAAATTAGAAACATTTCCAAAGAAAATCCAAAGTGAGCACACATAATAGAGTGTAACAAGCTAACCTGAAACCTCATTTTATGTTTGAAAGCATCTCCCTCTCCTATTGTGTTAAGCCACTTCTGGACTCACTGAACCCTATATGTTATCTAAAGGGAGTAAAATGATGAAAATGGTCTCTCTTGGACCAGTGAAAAATTAAAGTAGAATTAACAACTGCTAAACGCAATGGAAGAATTTAAAAAAATAGTAAATGCTGTAATCGCTTCTTACATCTCCATTGCAATAATATCTTTAAATTTGCAAAACGTAGTATAGGGTAACATATGATATAGATGTAGCCTAAACTCACTACTGTACAATTTTTAATAAACAAACACATAAGCTATGCAACCTAAGAACAAATTGTGTTACAAAATAGCGGACCAAAGCCGCTCTTGTAAAATCCCAGCCAACTAATACTGGGTGTATTACATAACCCAGTCTTACTACTGGGAATGTAGATTCACCCCCTGCAAGGTGTAAATATGTTATTATAGAATAGCTAACTAGATGCCACAAAAACATGTTTACAACCTTAGAGTAATATATTTAACAGCGAATAAACGCTGCTGAAAATTGAAATACGGGGAGGGGGTACAGGTTAGAGCAAAACTGTATTATATAAAGGGACAGAGTGCTAATGATACAATAGACCTCTAGTCAATATCGGGGACCACATGAGCCCAGAAGGTCTAGCATTTAGAGATAGGCGCTGTTGTTTAAATACTTAAATGAATAGTGAGTCCCATTTGCTTTAACTTATAGGTTAAGATCCACCCCTGTAGCAGGAATAAAGAAAGTAATTCCATATCAAGCCACCTCGGCCCCAGGTAGCTTCTTAAATATATTGCTAAAGTCCCACAACAGGAGGGAGGCTATGGCATCGTTGGGGCTACATGAAGTCAAAAGGGATGTTAATATATAGACATGGGGTCACATAGAAACACATTTGACATACAGTGTGAACCCTAAATAAGAGTATGGTGCATAACATAGGCCTCCATAAAAATAGATCTAGTAGTTGGTCCGCGACACTTATTCACAGTGAGCTATAAGAACAAAACAAGCCAGTGCCCTATCCAAAACATACCTACCAGCCAGCTCATGTAGTTAGTTTGTAGGGAAAACTATAATTATTTACGGCCCACATTATACATGTTTGACTATGACCCCTCCTATACTTTACCTCCTTAGTTTTAAGACAATTTTGTGTCTGCATTTTATGAAAAGGGACATACACAGTATCAAAAATATGGTCAGTGCATGTTTACGTATTACAAACCTTCTGGATGCTTATTAATAGTTGTTAGTTAAAAACATTGCAAATGTATATTTAAATCAGCTGCCATGTGACAAACCACAGGAGGGGCCATTCACTCCTCACCTCCTCGTAAGCATACAGTATGTGCAGTTATATCGTATGACGTGCCAACGAAGCTCAAACTATGGGGCTACATTATATATTAAAACTTTAGTGATATGAATATAAAATTTTAAGGCATACACATATATGAGTACAACACATGAATTCCATATATACATCTACTTGCATGACTAAGGATGTTCAACTTAAAATAACCAACTATAGAGACGCCTGCCAGGTAGCTAGAATCTTAAGGGGAATATTATAATGACCAAGACTATAGTTTTACATCTGTCAGGCCCTAAGGCCATCATCCAGAGTATGGTCTACCCAATGCCTAAAGACTAGAAGTCTCAAAGTACATGCTCAGTCTGAACAGAGTCTCATCATTAAAAAAATAGGACAGTGGCCTGCTGAATCCCACATGAAGGCAATCTGGACACTACCCAAAGTTCGTCAAGCAGTCATCCCACACCAGATCTTTCGGTCAAAAAAGAGTACAAAGGGACCTGGACAGGTTCAGAGCTAGAGTATCGCAAATAGCCCAGATGTACATCGAGTCCATTCCCCCTATGCCTGTCACTGTGAGGCAGCCGTAGATCAGGCTTTTGCATTAAGAGCGTTGGAATAGATCGCTGAGGCCCCCAGGGAGCGAGGCCAGGCGTTTGCCCACCAAGTACACTCTGAGACCTCCTCAACAGGTTAGTAGGAACTGCGCTGTGTGCGGACTGCAAAGCCATCCGTCCCACTAGCCGTAGCTCTTGAAATATATTCTCGCCCTCACCTCTCCAAACATCACTTAGCTGCATTGTGCTCGACTTCATCCGGGGCGACTGCTGGGGCCCTGCAGCGTCACACTCGGTAAGCGGGCCATCTCTGCCAACAGCGGCACAAGGAGGTTCGGTGGGGGATCTCAGCAAGGCGATGCAGCTTTCATGATGGTAATCCAGGCGTATACAGAGGTCTCTCAGAAGGGCCACCACCGCTTCCATCATGATAGGAGGGAAGTGTCGCACATACCAGACTGTTGCGTTAGCACAGGAGTCTGCCTCGTGGTTGCGTCATCTGGAGTAAGCTAGATGTACGATCCAAGTTTAACTTTTGGAGTCTCTGAGGCTCAAGATCGGTCATCTAACTATTAAGCAAACTTTGTCACCCTTTTGTAAGCATATAGGGGCATATGGTAGATAGTAATTTATAGCTTAGCACCGGAGCTCTATCAAAATGCATCCTTCCATTCCAGGAGTTAGCTCCTCCCCCCTATTTTTAGCGGTTTTTAAGGTGGAACCGGCAGGCTTTAGCCAAGAACTGAATGTGAGGAGTGAAAGAAAGACCTGAGTCAAATGTGACCTCAAGACATCGGGCATGTGAGGTTGGGGTAATGATGGAGTTATCAACAGTTATGGAGACATGGGGGGTGAGATTTTGGAAGAAGTGTGGAAAATAAGGAACTAAGTTTTGGAGAGATTTAGCTTGAGGTAGTGAGAGGATATCCAAGATGAGATATTAGAGAGAAAGTTAGTGACACGGGTTAGCAAGGAAGGAGATAGTTCTGGTGCAGAGAGGTAGATTTGGGTATCGTCGGCATTCAAATGATAAAGAAACCTGTGGGACTATATTAAGTAACCTAATGAGGACGTGTAGATTGAGAAGAGGAGACCGAGGACAGAGCCTTGCGGTACCCCAACAGTAAGAGGTAACAGGGCAGAGGATGCCCCAGAGAAGGCTACACTAAAGGATATTTTCTCATAAAGACTTTTTCATGTGACCTAAAAAAGAACAAAGCCTTATCTAAAGGGAATTCTCTTGTAATCTATATGAATATGCAATCATTTGGTGATGGTATGATGTCATTTAATTATTTAGTGTCATTTAAAGTAATGTTTGGTTGTAATCGAAATAAGTGCTCCTCCTAATAAGTGAATTTGTATGTGGTCTGAATGAATGCTGTCTGTTAATTGATATTATGTTTGCATCAATCTATGGTAGACTCCACCTCCCCAGACGTCACCTTCCTCACCGAGACCTGGCTGAACCCTGCATCAGCACTGGAAATCGCCACTGCAATACCCGACGGCTACAAGATCTGCCACAAAGACCGCAGCAACTGACCTGGAGGAGGCATCGCCATCATCCACAAACACACCATCCAAGTCATAACCAGCTCTGACGACCACTGACCAGGCCTAGAACACCTACACTTCAAGATCCAACACCACCCTCTGCGGCACCCTCATCTACAGACCTCCCGGACCTCATCCCGCCTTCTGCAACTCCATCACCAACCACATCGCACCCAATGCCCTCGCCTCAACAGAATACATCCTCCTCGGTGACCTCAACTTCCATCTTGACAATCCCTACGATCACAACACCTCCACCTTCCTGGAAAACCTTGAAACCATCGGACTGAAGCAACTCGTAAACTACCCAACCCATGCAGCCGGCCACACCCTCGACCCGATCTTCTCCTCAGGCAACCACATCTCAGTCAATCACATCACCAAACTCCTCTGGACTGACCACCACTGCATACACTTCTCCTTCAACAAACCCACCTCCGACAGTACCACCCGCTCCGCAGAAACTGGAACATCACCCAAGACCAACTACACCGCACCCTAAACAAATCCTCCACACCTACCTCCACAGACACCAACTCCTCTGCCCACAACCTCCACCGATGGATTACAGACTGCTCCAACACCCTCGCCCCCTCAAAAAAACATCCAGCCGCCAAACCATCAACAAGGCCAGCTGGTTCACCACGGCCCTCCAGGACTCCAAACGCCACTGCAGATGATTGGAGATCCAGCAAGACCCTTCTGGAAAAAGCTGCCTTTAAGGAAGCAATCACCACCTACCACCACCTCATAAAAACCGCCAAACAAACAGCCATCCAAGACAGAATCAACTCTAACGCACAGAAAAGCAAGGAGCTGTTCTCAGTCATCAAGGAATTCTCTAAACCCAACAGCGACACCACCAACATCCCACCATCCCAGGACCTCTGCAATACCCTCGCTGCACACTTCCACTGCAAGATCCTCAACATCTATGACAGTTTCAAGCCTCATAACTCAACCTCCACCACCCACTCCTCTACATCCAATGACACCCCTCCCAAATTTGCCCCCCCCACACCACACACGGACTATCTGGAGCCCCCTCACCACAGAGGACACCCTCAGAATCATGAAATCCATCCACTCCGGCGCACCCTTGGACCCATGCCCCCATCACATGGAGGGGCAAGTGACACCATTGCCCCTGAACTCCGCCGCACCATCAACTGCTCCATCAAAACCGGCACCTTCCCGGATGTCTGGAAGCACATGGAACTGAAACCCCTGCTGAAGAAACCTCGGCAGACCCCACGGACCCGAATAACTAACGCCCCATTTTACTACTCCCCTTCCCAGTCAAAGTCATAGAGAAGTCCTTAAACTTGCAACTAATTGACCACATTGAGGCCGACCACTCCCAATCCGGTTTCTGAAGCAACCACAGCACCGAGACAGCCCTCCACGCTGCCACAGATGTATTCAGAACGCCTCAGCCAGACTCATCCTCGACATCCCTCTCCAATGCCACATCACCGAACACCTAAGGAACCTTCACAGGCTCCTCATCAACAAGAGAATCACCTTCAAGCTCCTTACCCAGGCCCTACACAACATCAGACCCTAATACATCAATCACTGCGTAAATTTCTACACCCCCGCTAGACAACTCCGATTGGCTGACCAAGCACTCGCAGTCATCACCTGCATCAGCAAATTAACAGCGCGCAGAAGATCCTTCTCCCACATGGCAGCAAAGACATGGAACACCCTCCCACTGCACCTCAGACAATCCACCTCCCTTACAAAGTTCAGAAAGGACCTCAAAACCTGGCTCTTCGACTGAACGCCCATCCCCTCCCCCCTCCTCCTATCTGCTTTACCTTAGCACCTGGAGACCCTCACAGGTGATTCGTTTGCGCTCTATAAGTACCCGATAGATAGATAGATAGATAGATAGATAGATGGTATAATATTAAGAAATGTCCAGATGTTCTCTCATCTGTTCTCATGTGATTTGAAGGAACCTTCATCTGTTGTGAATCAACACTCATCTGTTCTAAAAGAAAACTCTCTCTGGCCTGAAGAAATGCTTGTTGATTTGATTTTTAATCTGGGTAGATTCACCTTATTCCAAAAAGCAGTTATTGCCATTAAGTCGGGGTTCTCGGCTGTGTATAAGTTCCTAAAATGATCTGCAAAAATCTTTTTAATTTCAGAGTTAGATGTGTATCTATTTGACCCATATTTAATTGCCGCAATATGATTATTAGATCTTTGCCTTGTAATAGTGGCACTTTAATTTGCAAATCCTCTTCATATGCATCATATTCTGTTTTAAGAAAAAATCTCTTTGTGCTTTCAAATTTGTATATCTATCCCAATAGTACTTAGTTGGATTAGCGAGATATGCATTAAAACAATTTTTAACAGAATTTGATAACTGTAGATCCCGCTGTTTAATTTTCTTTTTAATTCCGTATAAATAAGCCTTGATTTCACCCCCAAGAACTGCTTTCCCAGCCTCCCAGAAAATTTTGATTGTATCTCTGTATAGGAAGTTGTAATCTGAGAACTCTTGCCATCTATGTTTTAACCAGTTCTGAAATGTACTATTATGTACCAAATGTTTAGGAAAAAATAGCCCATTAGTAGTGGGAGATTGACACGTTTTAAGTTGGAGTTCCAACGTAATAATTGCATAGTCAGAAAGTATTATGTCTTTAATATCAGCTTTTATTCCCCGACCTGTCAAAAAATCAGTGACTAAAAACATGTCTATTCGTGACAGTCTGATGGCCTTTCGACGTGCACTTTATTGTTCTTTTAATCGTGGTATCACTTTCCAAATAATATATTTGCTCCAGTACGTAGTAAAATAATTTGTATACCGAGTGGTGGGAAGTGCATGTGCAACACTTAAACACTTTCCGTTCCTTCATGTGTTTAGCTTGGGCCTCATTTAACAACAGAATATGAGATATTTACTTACTGATATTGGTTTTCCTCATGTTCAGTTTGACAAGATATTTAGGCCAAAGCAAAGGCTTTTCCTTATTTTGTTTTCAAGTATGTAGGTTTATTCCTTTATTCTTAGTAGCTTGAAACCCAGATTTAGATTTCTAAATATCTATGCAGAGTTGTTGTTTTTTTTTTTAATCTTTTCGCTGTTAAAGGGCCCATGTCTGCTAAGCACCTGAATAAACTGATGCTGCAAAGCACAAATTGTCATGAAGAGTGTATCACTGAATTGGCACTGCATGACAATATTGCTTCAACCTATTCAGTATCATCATTTATTTCATATATCCTACATGTGATGAGTCATGGGCTCTCATCGTCATATTTCCTAACAGAAAGAGGCAAAACATCCCTATATTTTCATACGTTATGTGGTAAGAGCATTGAAATGCATTTCATAGCATTATATATAACTTCTATTAAATGCATTTTTGGGACTGCTGTAAGTTCTTTTCTGCCTTACTTTGTGCCGCCCTATTCTGGTGGTATTGGATAACACGTGATGAATACCTTTATAGGTAGCATTTACATGTCTGAAGTAATACCTGACAGGAAATAGTGCTGCCATCTAGTGCTCTTGCTAATGTATAGCATTGTCGCAAAACTGCTGCCATATAGTGTTGCAGACGCGTGAACTCTCCTAAAGTAATCTATCTGCTTTTCAACAAAGGATAACTAAAAAACTAAGAAAATTTGATAGAAGTAAATTGAAAAGTTGTTTAAAATTGTATCTGAATCATGAAAGAAAAAACATAATTTATGTAAGAACTTACCTGATAAATTAATTTATTTCATGGTGGCAAGAGTCAATGAGCTAGTTACTGATGGGATATACATTCCTACCAGGAGGGGGCAAAGTTTCCCAAACGTCAAATGCCTATAAATACACCTCCCACCTCACTCATACCCCAGTTTACCATATAGCCAAGTTAGTGAGGTGTATAAGGAGTAAAAGCATAAAAAAGAGGAACAGGATAAATAATGTGCTTTAGAGAAAACAAATCATACCCCCCCCCGCCAAAAAGAAATGGGTGGGACATAAATTATGCTTTCTTTCATATATGTGGCGAGAGTCCATGAGCTAGTTACTGATGGGATATAATACCCAAGATGTGGAAGTCCACAAGTAACTATAGAGGGAGGGATACAATAAAAACAGCTATTTCTGCTGAGAAATTAAATCCAAAAAAAAGAATTTTGTTTTCTAAAAAATAAAAATCATAGGCACTAGAATCAAACTGAGACAGCTGCCTGAAAAAGCTATGAAAAGCTGCTTCCAAAAAAGCAAAAACATCAAAATGGTAAAATTTTGTAAATGTATGCAAAGAAGACCAAGTGGCTGCTTTGCAGATTTGATCAACTGAAGCTTCATTCTTGAAAGCTCAACTGATCTTGTAGAATGAGATGTTATTCTCTGAGGCGGAGACTGACCCACCTCCAAATAAGCTTTGTGAATCAGAAGTTTCAACCAAGATACCAAAAAATTGGGAGAAACTTTCTGACCTTTTCTGGAACCAGAAAAAATAACAAATAGACTAGAAGTCTTTCTGAAATCTTTAGTAGCCTCAACATAATATTTTAAAGCTCTTACCACATCCAAAGAATGTAAAGACCTTTCAAGAGTAGGATTAGGACACAATGAAGGAACAATCATTTCCCTATTCATGTTGTTAGAATTCACAAGTTTAGGCAAAAATTAAACAAAGTCCGCAAAACAGTTTATCTTGATGGAAAATCAGATAAGGAGACTCACAAGAGAAAGCAGACAATTCAGAAAGAGATAGCCAAGAGAAATAACACTTTCCAAGAAAGTAGTTTAAAGTCCAAAGAATGCATAGGCTCAAAAGGAGGAGCCTGCAAAGTCTTTAATATCAACTTTAGACTCCAAGGAGGAGACATAGATTGAATAACAGGTTTGATACGAGTCAAAGTCTATACAAAACAGTGAGCATCAGGAAGAAACTGTAGAATCCTAGGAATTCTAAAAGAATGCCAAGAATAATCAAGAGTGGAACCATGAAATATATCTTATAAAATCTTGTGATATATTTTCCTTGAAACAGGCTTATGCACCTGTATCATAGTGTTAATCACAGAAGTTTCTCTGACTCTGTGATAAAGGACGACGCATTACATTTCCATGCCTTCAAAGTTAGAGATTTGAGATCCTGATTGAAAAACGGGCCTTAAGACAGAAGGTCTGGTCTTAGAAGAAGTGACCAAGATTGGCAACTGGACATTCGGGCAAGGTCCACATACCAGAACCAGTGAGGCCATGCTGGTGCTATCAGAAACACATAAGATTATTCCATTATGATCTTTGAGATCACTCTTGGAAGAAGAACCAGAGGTGGAAAAATGTAGGCAGGTTGGTAAAACCATGGAACTGCTAAAGGAACCATCAATTCCGCCTGAGGATCCCTGGACCTGGAGAGGTATCTGGGAAGTTTCTTGTTTAGAAAAGAGTCCATCAGATCTATGCCTGGAAGACCCCACATCTGCACAATCTGATAGAACACATCTGGATGGAAACACCACTCCCCCAGATGTAGAGTTTAACGGCTGAGATCATCAGCTTCCCAATTGTCTACACCTGAAATATGAATCGCAGTGATTAGACAAGAGTTCGATTCCACCTAAGAAGTATTAGAAAAACGTATTTAATTGCTAGGGGATCCGAGTCCCCCCTTAACGATTGACATATGCGAATGTTGTGACATTGTCTGTTTGAAACCGAATATATGATTCTCTCTTTAATAGAGGCCAAGCCTGAAGAGCTCTGAAAATAGCACAGAGTTCTAAGATATTGATTGGTAACATGGCCTATTGAGGATTCCAAACTCCTTGTGTTGTCAAAGACCCCCAAACAGCTCCCCAACCTGTAAAACTTGCATCTGTTATGATCACAGTCCAGGTAGGATGAAAAAAGGAGGCCGCTTGAACAATAAGGTGATGGTTTAACCACCAAGTCAGAGAGAGTTGAGATTTAAGTATATCAGTTGTGATATCGGAGTATAATCCCTGCACCATTTGTGCAACATGCAAAGCTGTAGAGGTCTCATATGAAAATCAGCAAAAGGGATCGCTTCCGATGCTGCAGTCATGAGACCTAAAACTTTCATGCACAAAGCCACTGAAGAGAATGATAGAGACTGAAGGTTTAGACAAGCTGAAACCAATCTCAAACATCTCTTTTCTGTTAGGGATAGGGATCCTCCGACAATGTCTTTGAAGAAACAACAGAAGTTGTTTTGTGTGAGATTCTGCTAAATGAAAAGATTGAGCTAGTACCAATATATCGTCTAAATAAGAAAACACCGCAATATCCCACTCTCTGATTACAGATAGAAGGGCACCTAGAACTTTTAAGAATATTCTTGGTGCTGTCGCAAGGCCAAATGAAAGAGCGACAAATTGGTAATGCTTGTTTAGAAAAGAGAATCTCAGATTCTATAGTGATCTGGATAAATCGGAATATGAAGGTAAGCATCCTGTAAGTCTATTGTGGACATGAAGTGATCTTACTGAACGAAAAAGGCTGAATAATCCTTATAGTCACCATCTTCAAAGGGTGGACTCTTAGAAAACGATTTACAGTTTTCAGATCCAAAATTGGTCGGAAAATGTTTTACTTCTTTGGTACAATGAATAGATTTGAATAAAAACCCAATCCTTGCTCCTGCTGTGGAACTGGGACAATTACCCCTGAAAGTTCTAGATCTTAAACACATTTCAGAAAGGCTTGAGCTTTTACTGGGTTTTTTGGTACATGGGTAAGAAAGAATCTTCCCAAAGGAGGTCTTATTCTGAATCCTATTCAATACCTCTGAGAAATTATATTCTGAATCCACTGATTTTAGACAGAGTCTGTCCAAACTCTCTGAAAACATAATTTATGTAAGAACTTACCTGATAAATTCATTTCTTTCATATTAGCAAGAGTCCATGAGCTAGTGACGTATGGGATATACATTCCTACCAGGAGGGGCAAAGTTTCCCAAACCTCATAATGCCTATAAATACACCCCTCACCACACCCACAATTCAGTTTAACGAATAGCCAAGAAGTGGGGTGATAAAAAAGTGCGAAAGCATATAAAATAAGGAATTGGAATAATTGTGCTTTATACAAAAATCATAACCACCCCAAAAAAAGGGCGGGCCTCATGGACTCTTGCTAATATGAAAGAAATGAATTTATCAGGTAAGTTCTTACATAAATTATGTTTTCTTTCATGTAATTAGCAAGAGTCCATGAGCTAGTGACGTATGGGATAATGATTACCCAAGATGTGGATCTTTCCACGCAAGAGTCACTAGAGAGGGAGGGATAAAATAAAGACAGCCAATTCCTGCTGAAAATAATCCACACCCAAAATAAAGTTTAATGAAAAACATAAGCAGAAGATTCAAACTGAAACCGCTGCCTGAAGTACTTTTCTACCAAAAACTGCTTCAGAAGAAGAAAATACATCAAAATGGTAGAATTTAGTAAAAGTATGCAAAGAGGACCAAGTTGCTGCTTTGCAAATCTGATCAATCGAAGCTTCATTCCTAAACGCCCAGGAAGTAGAAACTGACCTAGTAGAATGAGCTGTAATCCTTTGAGGCGGAGTTTTACCCGACTCAACATAGGCAAGATGAATTAAAGATTTCAACCAAGATGCCAAAGAAATGGCAGAAGCTTTCTGGCCTTTTCTAGAACCGGAAAAGATAACATATAAACTAGAAATCTTTCGGAAAGACTTAGTAGCTTCAACATAATATTTCAAAGCTCTAACAACATCCAAAGAATGCAATGATTTCTCCTTAGAATTCTTAGGATTAGGACATAATGAAGGAACCACAATTTCTCTACTAATGTTGTTAGAATTCACAACTTTAGGTAAAAATTCAAAAGAAGTTCGCAACACTGCCTTATCCTGATGAAAAATCAGAAAAGGAGACTCACAAGAAAGAGCAGATAATTCAGAAACTCTTCTGGCAGAAGAGATTGCCAAAAGGAACAAAACTTTCCAAGAAAGTAATTTAATGTCCAATGAATGCATAGGTTCAAACGGAGGAGCTTGAAGAGCCCCCAGAACCAAATTCAAACTCCAAGGAGGAGAAATTGATTTAATGACAGGTTTTATACGAACCAAAGCTTGTACATAACAATGAATATCAGGAAGATTAGCAATCTTTCTGTGAAAAAGAACAGAAAGAGCAGAGATTTGTCCTTTCAAAGAACTTGCGGATAAACCTTTATCTAAACCATCCTGAAGAAACTGTAAAATTCTCGGAATTCTAAAAGAATGCCAAGAAAAATGATGAGAAAGACACCAAGAAATATAAGTCTTCCAGACTCTATAATATATCTCTCTGGATACAGATTTACGAGCCTGTAACATAGTATTAATCACAGAGTCAGAGAAACCTCTTTGACCAAGAATCAAGCGTTCAATCTCCATACCTTTAAATTTAAGGATTTGAGATCCTGATGGAAAAAAGGACCTTGCGACAGAAGGTCTGGTCATAGCGGAAGAGTCCACGGATGGCAAGAGGCCATCCGGACAAGATCCGCATACCAAAACCTGTGAGGCCATGCCGGAGTTACCAGCAGAACAAACGAGCATTCCTTCAGAATCTTGGAGATTACTCTTGGAAGAAGAACTAGAGGCGGAAAGATATAAGCAGGATGATACTTCCAAGGAAGTGATAATGCATCCACTGCTTCCGCCTGAGGATCCCGGGATCTGGACAGATACCTGGGAAGTTTCTTGTTTAGATGAGACGCCATCAGATCTATTTCTGGAAGCTCCCACATTTGAACAATCTGAAGAAATACCTCTGGGTGAAGAGACCATTTGCCCGGATGCAACGTTTGGCGACTGAGATAATCCGCTTCCCAATTGTCTATACCTGGGATATGAACCGCAGATATTAGACAGGAGCTGGATTCCGCCCAAACCAGAATTAGAGATACTTCTTTCATAGCCAGAGGACTGTGAGTCCCTCCTTGATGATTGATGTATGCCACAGTAGTGACATTGTCTGTCTGAAAACAAATGAACGATTCTCTCTTCAGAAGAGGCCAAAACTGAAGAGCTCTGAAAATTGCACGGAGTTCCAAAATATTGATCGGTAATCTCACCTCCTGAGATTCCCAAACTCCTTGTGCCGTCAGAGATCCCCACACAGCTCCCCAACCTGTGAGACTTGCATCTGTTGAAATTACAGTCCAGGTCGGAAGCACAAAAGAAGCCCCCTGAATCAAACGATGGTGATCTGTCCACCACGTTAGAGAGTGTCGTACAATCGGTTTTAAAGATATTAATTGAGATATCTTTGTGTAATCCTTGCACCATTGATTCAGCATACAGAGCTGAAGAGGTCACATGTGAAAACGAGCAAAGGGGATCGCGTCCGATGCAGCAGTCATAAGACCTAGAATTTCCATGCATAAGGCTACCGAAGGGAATGATTGTGACTGAAGGTTTTGACAAGCCGAAATCAATTTTAGACGTCTCTTGTCTGTTAAAGACAGAGTCATGGACACTGAATCTATCTGGAAACCCAGAAAGGTTACCCTTGTCTGAGGAATCAATGAACTTTTTGGTGAATTGATCCTCCAACCATGATCTTGAAGAAACAACACAAGTCGATTCGTATGAGATTCTGCTAAATGTAAAGACTGAGCAAGTACCAAGATATCGTCCAAATAAGAAAAAACACAATACCCTGTTCTCTGATTACAGACAGAAGGGCACCGAGAACCTTTGTAAAAATTCTTGGAGCTGTAGCTAGGCCAAACGGCAGAGCCACAAACTGGTAATGCTTGTCCAGAAAAGAGAATCTCAGGAACTGATAATGATCTGGATGAATCGGAATATGCAGATATGCATCCTGTAAATCTATTGTGGACATATAATGCCCTTGCTGAACAAAAGGCAAGATAGTCCTTACAGTTACCATTTTGAATGTTGGTATCCTTATATAACGATTCAATATTTTTAGATCCAGAACTGGTCTGAAGGAATTCTCCTTCTTTGGTACAATGAAGAGATTTGAAAAAAACCCCATCCCCTGTTCCAGAACTGGAACTGGCATAATTACTCCAGTCAACTCTAGATCTGAAACACAATTCAGAAATGCTTGAGCTTTCACTGGATTTACTGGGACACGGGAAAGAAAAAATCTCTTTGCAGGAGGTCTCATCTTGAAACCAATTCTGTACCCTTCTGAAACAATGTTCTGAATCCAAAGATTGTGAACAGAATTGATCCAAATTTCTTTGAAAAAACGTAACCTGCCCCCTACCAGCTGAGCTGGAATGAGGGCCGCACCTTCATGTGGACTTAGAAGCAGGCTTTGCCTTTCTAGAAGGCTTGGATTTATTCCAGACTGGAGATGGTTTCCAAACTGAAACTGCTCCTGAGGATGAAGGATCAGGCTTTTGTTCTTTGTTGAAACGAAAGGAACGAAAACGATTATTAGCCCTGTTTTTACCCTTAGATTTTTTATCCTGTGGTAAAAAAGTTCCTTTCCCACCAGTAACAGTTGAGATAATGGAATCCAACTGAGAACCAAATAATGTGTTACCCTGGAAAGAAATGGAAAGTAGAGTTGATTTAGAAGCCATATCAGCATTCCAAGTTTTAAGCCATAAAGCTCTTCTAGCTAGAATAGCTAGAGACATAAACCTGACATCAACTCTGATAATATCAAAGATGGCATCACAGATAAAATTATTAGCATGCTGAAGAAGAATAATAATATTATGAGAATCATGATCTGTTACTTGTTGCGCTAAAGTCTCCAACCAAAAAGTTGAAGCTGCAGCAACATCAGCCAATGATATAGCAGGTCTAAGAAGATTACCTGAACACAGATAAGCTTTTCTTAGAAAGGATTCAATTTTCCTATCTAAAGGATCTTTAAACGAAGTACCATCCGACGTAGGAATAGTAGTACGTTTAGCAAGGGTAGAAATAGCCCCATCGACTTTAGGGATTTTGTCCCAAAATTCTAATCTGTCAGACGGCACAGGATATAATTGCTTAAAACGTTTAGAAGGAGTAAATGAATTACCCAATTTATCCCATTCTCTGGAAATTACTTCAGAAATAGCATTAGGAACAGGAAAAACTTCTGGAATAACCACAGGAGATTTAAATACCTTATCTAAACGTTTAGAATTAGTATCAAGAGGACCAGAATCCTCTATTTCTAAAGCAATTAGTACTTCTTTAAGTAAAGAACGAATAAATTCCATTTTAAATAAATATGAAGATTTATCAGCATCAATCTCTGAGACAGAATCCTCTGAACCAGAAGAGTCATCAGAATCAGAATGATGATGTTCATTTAAAAATTCATCTGTAGAGAGAGAAGTTTTAAAAGATTTTTTATGTTTACTAGAAGGAGAAATAACAGACATAGCCTTCTTGATGGATTCAGAAACAAAATCTCTTATGTTATCAGGAACATTCTGCACCTTAGATGTTGAAGGAACTGCAACAGGCAATGGTACATTACTAAAGGAAATATTATCTGCTTTAACAAGTTTGTCATGACAATTAATACAAACAACAGCCGGAGGAATAGCTACCAAAAGTTTACAGCAGATACACTTAGCTTTGGTAGTTCCAGCACTAGACAGCGATTTTCCTGAAGTATCTTCTGACTCAGATGCAACGTGAGACATCTTGCAATATGTAAGAGAAAAAACAACATATAAAGCAAAATTGATCAAATTCCTTAAATGACAGTTTCAGGAATGGGAAAAAATGCCAATAAACAAGCTTCTAGTAACCAGAAGCAAAGAAAAAATGAGACTGAAATAATGTGGAGACAAAAGCGACGCCCATATTTTTTGGCGCCAAATAAGACGCCCACATTATTTGGCGCCTAAATGCTTTTTGGCGCCAAAAATGACGCCACATCCGGAACGCCGACATTGTTGGCGCAAAAGGACGTCAAAAAATGACGCAACTTCCGGCGACACGTATGACGCCGGAAACAGAAAAGATTTTATTGCGCCAAAAAAGTCCGCGCCAAGAATGACGCAATAAAATGAAGCATTTTCAGCCCCCGCGAGTCTAACAGCCCACAGGGAAAAAAAGAGTCAAATTTTAAGGTAAGAAAAAAATTGATTCAAATGCATTATCCCAAATCTGAAACTGACTGTCTGAAAATAAGGAATGTTGAACATCCTGAGTCAAGGCAAATAAATGTTTGAATACATATATTTAGAACTTTATAAATAAAGTGCCCAACCATAGCTTAGAGTGTCACAGAAAATAAGATTTACTTACCCCAGGACACTCATCTACATGTTTGTAGAAAGCCAAACCAGTACTGAAACGAAAATCAGCAGAGGTAATGGTATATAAATAAGAGTATATCGTCGATCTGAAAAGGGAGGTAAGAGATGAATCTCTACGACCGATAACAGAGAACCTATGAAATAGACCCCGTAGAAGGAGATCACTGCATTCAAAATAGGCAATACTCTCCTCACATCCCTCTGACATTCACTGCACGCTGAGAGGAAAACCGGGCTCCAACTTGCTGCGGAGCGCATATCAACGTAGAATCTATCACAAACTTACTTCACCACCTCCATAGGAGGCAAAGTTTGTAAAACTGAATTGTGGGTGTGGTGAGGGGTGTATTTATAGGCATTTTGAGGTTTGGGAAACTTTGCCCCTCCTGGTAGGAATGTATATCCCATACGTCACTAGCTCATGGACTCTTGCTAATTACATGAAAGAAATAGCTTTAGTCTGCCCCCTACCAGAAGAACCAGCTTGAGGGCTGCACCTTCATATAGGTTTAGGGGCAGGATTTGGTTTCTTATAAGGCGTGGACTTATTCCAATTAGAGCCAGAGGCCTTAGGGGAAGGAGTGGTTTTCTGTTCTCTATTCTGACTAAAGGAAAGAAAATGATTGGGAGCTTTAAATTTACCCTTAGATTTCTCGTCTTGGGGCAGAAAAACTCCCTTACCACCAGTATCAGTGGAGATAATAGAATCCAATTGTGAACCAAAAAGATTTTTACCTTGAAAAGAGATAATCTAGTTTTAGATCCCATGGGGCCGATTTACCAATGTCTGGCAGACATCGCTGAATGCCAACAGCATACGCTTTTGGCTTTTAACATTGCACAAGCAGTTCTAGTGAACTGCATGTGCAATGCTGCCCCCTGCAGATTCACGGCCAATTGGCCGCTAGCAGGGGGTGTTAATCAACCCGATCGTATAGGATCGGGCGGATTTATTTCTGCAGCCTCAGAGGCAGCAGAACAATTAAGGTGCAGCGGTCTTAAGACCACTGCTTCTTAAGTCCTGTTTCCAGCAAGCCTGAAGGAACGCGCAGAAACAAAGAGATCAGGGGCCATTCGGCCCACATGTTAGCATTCCAAGATTTAAGACATAAAGCTCTTCTTCTTTTTTTTTAAATCTTTATTTAACGTCCATTTTCTTTTACAACAAGCAAAGGGAAAGAGCAGCAAATAAAAATCCTGACATTTGTACAAGACATTACTATTATATCCTTCAAACAACATTTTTGCCAATAGTCATCGTACTAACAGAGAACACAATTATAGAACTTAACCTTTTATCAGAATAGGTAATCTGTCATAATAGACAGAATCCAAACCCGAAAATTGATCATTTTCTGTATAAAAATAAAATCAAAACAAAACTGGAGAAAAAAAAAAAAAAACCCAGGGAACAACCTTCTCCTCCAGCCCCCTAACCCACCTCTCTGAAGTTTGCGACCCACAGTGGAGGGAACTCGTTGTATAGAACCATTTAGAGCTCAGAAAAGGTGAGAGAATATTTTTGTGAACCATTAGAGGATAAGACTTAATTACTGGAAGCCAGCTGTATATAAATTTGGAGATTTTTTTTTCTGTAACAAGTTGTTTATGAAAAGATTTGAATATTATATGTAGTTGGATTTCTTTAAAGAATGTAACAAAAGAAGGAGCTGTATGAGCCAGCCAGTTCTTGATTATCAAAAACCTAGAAGTCAGTATAATAATCTTAAGAGGATATTGATATTGTGGGGCTAAATCACTACCTGACCTTAGAAATATTATCTGCTCCGCTGTAAGTTGGAAAGATAATTTAAACAGGTGACTAAACCAATACTGAATTTTTTGCCAAAATTGAGATATTTTGGGGCAGAGCCAGAAGATATGTAATAAATTAGCTTTAGGACAGCGGCATCGGTTACATACAAAAAGCTGATTAGGGAAAAACTGAGACATCTTCAGAGGCAATAAATAGTAATTATTGATAAGTTTAAAATGTGATTCTTTCCAACTTATAGGAATAACACATTGATCTAAGGAGACAAAACTTTGCTTAATGATGTCCGCCCTCAACCCACGGGAACATATAGGTCCAAATGTTACATAGTTTGTCAAGTAAAGGCAAGTTTTGTTTGGACAACATAAGATCATACATAGGAGAAATTGATGTGTTACCTGTAATATATTTATTAATACAAATATTAATCTCTGCCCACTTACTTAATGGCTCAGCCAAACCAATCTGCGTAGATTAAAAATGTCAAAGCTGAAAGTAGGCAAATAAATTATTCCTAGATAGACCAAATTGATGAAAAAGAGCATCTTGTGGTAGGATTTCCATATTCTCTGAAAGTACTTGAGAAACATATTTAAGCCCCTTCTCCTCCCAAGATCTAAAGATTTTATGAAGATTTCCTGGAATAAATTCAGGATATCCAACTATAGGTAAAAATTTTGAAAAATAAGGTACTACTTCCAGGATATTACAAAACTTTTGCCAGGCTACAATAACATTTTTAATTGTAATCAATTATTTGATTTTAGGAGAAATTTTTTGCAGAGAGCAATGTAGAATAGCCTTTAATGCAAAGGGTTGGATTTCCAAATCAATCGTTGCAAAATTATTGGATTCTGTAATCCAATCCAAAGGAGCAAGATTATAGAGTCTAAGATTAGGTAATGCCAATCCAGCTGCACTACGCTTTTGCATTAATCTATTCAATGAAATATGAGGTTTCTTTTCTCCGCATATAAACCTGGAAAAACACATTTGGAATTGTCGTATATCTACATTAGTAAGCAAGAGAGGTAAATTTTGAAGCAGATACAAGATGCGTGGGAAAATGATAGTTTTAATTAAACTAATTCGAGCAGAAATGGAAAGTGGTAATGCAGCCCATAAATCAAAGCTCTTCTAGTTAACATGGCTAAAGACATGGATTTGACATTGATCTTCATAACATCAAACATAGCATCACAAAAAAAATTATTTGCATGTTGAAGTAAAACAATGTTAGATAATTCAGAATCTGAAGACAACTGCTGTGCTAAACTGTCCAACTAAAAAGTAGAAGCAGCAGCCATAGATATAACAGGTCTAAGAGCTATAGCCAATATGTAAATCTGCCCTTCTTATATAAGATTCAAGCTTCCTAAATCTAAAGGATCCTTAAAAACAAAATGTATGCTTACCAGATAAATTCCTTTCTTTCTTGGCAGGGAGAGTCCATGACTTCTTTTATTACTGTAGGGAACCAATACCCAAGCTCCAGAGGACACTGAATGAACCAAACGGAAGGGCAAAAAAGAAAAAGGCGAACCTTAATCTGAGGGCAACACAGCCTTTAACACTTTTCTCCCAAAAGCTGCTTCCGCAGAAGCGAAAACATAAAATTTATAGAACTTTGAAAAAGTGTGCAAGGAGGACCAGGTAGCCGCCTTACAAATCTGATCCTCAGAAGCTTCATTCTTAAAAGCCCAGGAAGAAGAAACTGCTCGAGTGGAATGAGCTGTTATCCTCTCAGGAGACTGTTGTCAGCCAGAAAGGTAAGGAAGTCGCAGTTGCTTTCTGACCCTTGTGCTTACCTGAATATAACACAAATAAGGAAGAGGATTGCCTGAAATCCTTAGTAGCCTGAAGATAGAATTTTAAGGCACGTACAACATCCAGATTGTGGAGCAAATGTTTCTTTGAGGAAGAAGGATTAGGACAAAGGGAAGGAACAACAATCTCCTGATTGATGTTGCGATTTGAGACTACCTTAGGTAGGAAACCTAACTTAGTATGTAAAACCACCTTATCTACATGGAAAATGAGGTAAGGTGAATCACACTGTAAAGCAGAAATCTCAGAGACTCTGTGAGCTGAGGCGATAGCCAACAAAAACAAAACCTTCCAGGATAGAAGCTTAAGATCAACAGAATGCCTAGGCTCAAACTGAGTCTGCTGAAAAACATGAATAACAAGGTTGAGGCTCTAAGGAGGAGCAACAGGTTTAAACACAGGCCTGATTTTAGCCAGAGCCTGAACAAAGGACTGCACGTCAGGAAGATCCGCTAATCTCTTGTGCAGTAAGACAGACAGGGCTGAGATCTGACCCTTCAGAGAACTGGTGGATAGACCCTTCTCCAAACCATCTTGGAGAAAGGCTAGAATTCAGGTAACCTACACCTTATGTCATGGAAGACTGCGTTCCTCCCACCACTGAAGGTAAGTATGCCATACCTTGTTGTAAATACGGTGAGTGACCGGCTTGCGAGCCTGGATCAAAGTATCTATCACGTTATCCAGAAAAACCTCTCTTGGATAAGACTAAGCGTTCAATTTCCACACAATCAGTCTCAGAGAATCGAGATTTTGATGTAGGAAAGGACCCTGAATCAGAAGGTCCGCACAATAACATAACTTCCGTGGAGGAGAGGAGGACTTTCTTAGTAGATACGCAAACCAGGTCCTTCGCGCCACAATGGTGCTAATAGTATCACCGGAGCCTGCTCCTGCTTGATGTGGGCCATTACGCGAGGGAGCAGAGCCAATGGAGAAAAAACAAAATTATGCTTACCAGATAATTTAATTTCCTTCTGTATAAGGAGAGTCCATGGCTTCATTCCTTGCTGTTGGGAAATATTGAACCTAGCCACCAGGAGGAGGCAAAGACACCCCCAGCTAAAGGCTTAAATGGTAGATATCTGTAAGGACAGAAGAAAAAAAGAGGCGCCTTATGGGACAGTATCGTGGTGTCGCTAGGGTGCAAGAAACGACGGGCAGCACACACAGATGGCAAGATACTCACAAGTGAGATGGCATATGCGTATGCCAAACTAGACAGGACGGAACCTTAGTCGTCCGCCAGACGATCCAATAGGAAGAAGGCTCTAACACTCCAACGGTCCAATCCGCAACGGCGGAAGTATACCAACGTCAGAGACCCACAATGTTTATGGGAAGATTAACGGCTCAGAGTCTTAGGTTTAAAAGGCAGGATACCGCACCCAACATAATTTCAGAATGATGGTCAGCGAGAGCGGGGGTATCGTAGGAAAGAGTTTTATTTTAAAAAAAGTTATTATTAAAACAGTTTAAAATACAGCAACGCGTTTCTCGACCTTCCGGTCGTTTCATCAGGCTGATATTCAGATTGAAAACCCCGCTCTATTAAACATAATAATCAACCAATCACAGACCGGTCTGTTATCCACACCCATCGTAGAGCCAATCATAAATTGTGATTGGTATCTATAGTAACAGTTGCACCTGTTCTATAATCAAAGATGGAGAATGTGAAAACAACAATACCGACTGTGATCAGTGTATATAATAGACTTAGATTACATACAATAACCACAAGATGGGTAGTAAACACAGTGTCAGAAACCAATTTAAATCATTATTATCAAATAGTTGACAATTATTGCTAGCATCGAAAAAGTGTTTAACTAAAAAATAAAACAAAATTGTGTCTGTATTTCTCATGTGTACGAATTTACAATAAAAAATTAAAATAGACGGCCAGACATATAAAGGCAATATTATTCCACCATCTGTAAGTTTATGATGATCGTAATAAATTCTTGATCATACGGCGTAAAATAAATTAATATTCATAGACATATTGGTAATGTAGTAGTATTTCGATAAAGAGACCATGTATTCTGATAAATGGGTATAATAAATTAATATCCATATATGTTGATGGTGTAATGTATTTTAATAAATTGGTATCCATAAGTATATTATTAGTGTGATAGCCTCTACATATTTAAAGGGCATGTGTCTTTTAACGGATAAATATCAGTGTGTGATCAAGTATATATCGTCTTATGTCTAAATTTGAATATAATTAACTTAATAGGAATTCTTAATGGTGCAACTAGTTCTATCTAATTGGTCCGAGACCATAGACGTCTACTCCAATAGAGACAATTAATTGGTACTGTAAAACCTCCATCAGACTCAGGCAGAGGGACTAAAGGATCAAACCTTTATGTGAAGGCCGCCAGATCGACACATAAATTGAGACCATCAGGATGCATGCTTTTCAGCAGATGGATCCAATAAGTCTCCCTCTGTCTGAGCCTAAAAAACCGATTATAAAGATGGGATTTAGGAATGAATTCTATGGGATTGACAGAGTAACAGTTCAAATTTCCCCTATGTACATCGTTACAATGTCTTGATACACTATGGAGTCTATAATTATTCTTCATATTCCGATGGTGTTCAGACCATCTGGTACTAAGGCATCTACAAGTCATTCTTTATAATCGGTTTTTTAGGCTCAGACAGAGGGAGACTTATTGGATCCATCTGCTGAAAAGCATGCATCCTGATGGTCTCAATTTATGTGTCGATCTGGCGGCCTTCACATAAAGGTTTGATCCTTTAGTCCCTCTGCCTGAGTCTGATGGAGGTTTTACAGTACCAATTAATTGTCTCTATTGGAGTAGACGTCTATGGTCTCGGACCAATTAGATAGAACTAGTTGCACCATTAAGAATTCCTATTAAGTTAATTATATTCAAATTTAGACATAAGACGATATATACTTGATCACACACTGATATTTATCCGTTAAAAGACACATGCCCTTTAAATATGTAGAGGCTATCACACTAATAATATACTTATGGATACCAATTTATTAAAATACATTACACCATCAACATATATGGATATTAATTTATTATACCCATTTATCAGAATACATGGTCTCTTTATCGAAATACTACTACATTACCAATATGTCTATGAATATTAATTTATTTTACGCCGTATGATCAAGAATTTATTACGATCATCATAAACTTACAGATGGTGGAATAATATTGCCTTTATATGTCTGGCCGTCTATTTTAATTTTTTATTGTAAATTCGTACACATGAGAAATACAGACACAATTTTGTTTTATTTTTTAGTTAAACACTTTTTCGATGCTAGCAATAATTGTCAACTATTTGATAATAATGATTTAAATTGGTTTCTGACACTGTGTTTACTACCCATCTTGTGGTTATTGTATGTAATCTAAGTCTATTATATACACTGATCACAGTCGGTATTGTTGTTTTCACATTCTCCATCTTTGATTATAGAACAGGTGCAACTGTTACTATAGATACCAATCACAATTTATGATTGGCTCTACGATGGGTGTGGATAACAGACCGGTCTGTGATTGGTTGATTATTATGTTTAATAGAGCGGGGTTTTCAATCTGAATATCAGCCTGATGAAACGACCGGAAGGTCGAGAAACGCGTTGCTGTATTTTAAACTGTTTTAATAATAACTTTTTTTAAAATAAAACTCTTTCCTACGATACCCCCGCTCTCGCTGACCATCATTCTGAAATTATGTTGGGTGCGGTATCCTGCCTTTTAAACCTAAGACTCTGAGCCGTTAATCTTCCCATAAACATTGTGGGTCTCTGACGTTGGTATACTTCCGCCGTTGCGGATTGGACCGTTGGAGTGTTAGAGCCTTCTTCCTATTGGATCGTCTGGCGGACGACTAAGGTTCCGTCCTGTCTAGTTTGGCATACGCATATGCCATCTCACTTGTGAGTATCTTGCCATCTGTGTGTGCTGCCCGTCGTTTCTTGCACCCTAGCGACACCACGATACTGTCCCATAAGGCGCCTCTTTTTTTCTTCTGTCCTTACAGATATCTACCATCATCCTTTCTCTGGGAGTGCTGCCGTCAGATTGGGTCACCTGCGGTGGGGAATACCTTGCTCTCCCCGAGACTGTTTTCCTTCCATTGTGTTCTGTTTGTCACATGTGCGCACCTCCATAAGGACTCAATCCTTGTTTTTTCCTAAAGGCTTAAATACCTCTCCCACTTCCCCTATCCCCCCAGTCATTCTGCCGAGGGAACAATCAACAGTAGGAGAAATATCAGGGTATAAAAGGTGCCAGAAGAAAAACACATAATTTAGGGAGCTGCCCATCGGAGAAATACGGGCGGGAGCCGTGGACTCTCCTTATACAGAAGGAAATGAAATTATCTTGTAAGCATAATTTATCTTTTCCTTCTTAATATAAGGAGAGTCCACTGCTTCATTCCTTACTGTTGGAAAACTTATACCCAAGCTCTAAAGGACACTGACTGATAATGGGAGGGCCAAAAAGAGGTAGACCCTAATCTTAGGGCACCACAGCCTGCAAAACCTTTCTCCCGAAGGCTACTTCAGCTGAAGCAAAAACATCAAACTTGTAGAATTTAGAAAAAGTGTGTAAGGAGGACCAGGTAGCTGCCTTACAAATCTGATCCATAGAGACCTCGTTCTTATAGGCCCAAGAGGAAGTCACTGCTCTAGTAGAATGAGCCGTAATTCTCTGAGGAGGTCTATGCCCTGCTGTCTCATAAGCTAAAGCAGATAAGACTCCTCATCCAAAAAGATAAGTAAGTCGAAGAGACCTTCTGACCCATCTGCTTCCCAGAATATGCCACAAAAAAGGAAGAAGTTTGTCTAAAGTCCTTAGTAGCTTGAAGATAAAACTTTAAGGCACGAACCACGTCCAAATTATAAAGTAAACGTTCCTTCAAAGAAGGAGGATTAGGACACAAAGGAGGGACCACAATCTCTTGATGTTGCAGTCTGATACAACTTTAGGGAGAAACCCTAACTTAGTACGTAGGACAGCCTTATCCGAATAGAACACTAGATAAGGAGGCTCACATTGCAAGACAGTAATCTCAGATACTTTGCACACCGAAGCAATAGCCAGTAGAAAGAGAACTTTCCAGGACAACAACTTAATATCAATTTCATGCATAGGCTCAAACGGTGCCGTTGTAAAACTTTAAGAACCAGATTCAGACTCCAAGGGGGAGCTGAAGATCTGAACACAGGCCTGATCCTAATCAGAACCTTAACAAAAGACTGAACATCTGAAAGCTCAGAGAGCCTCTTGTACAGTAAAACAGACAAGGCCAAAATCTGTCCCCTTAGGGAAATGGCCGAAAGACCCTTCTGCAGACCATCCTGGAGAAACAACAGAATCCTGGCAACCTTAACCGTATACCAAGGAAAACCACGCTCTTCACACCAGAATAAGTAGGTTTTCCACACCTTATGATAGATGCGACGAGTAACCGGCTTACAAGCTTGGATTAGAGTATCAATAACTCTCTCAGAAAAACCTCTCTTGGCTAGGAGTAAGCGTTTAATCTCCACGCAGTCAGCCTCAGAGAATCTAGATTTTGATGAACAAAAGAACCTTGTTCCAGCAGATCCCTGCGACAAGGGAACTTCCATGGAGGCGAAGATGACATCCTCACTAGGTCCGCGAACCACGTCCTTCGCAAGCATGATGGAGCAATCAGTATTACTGATGCCTGCTCCTGCTTGATGCGGGCCACTACCCGAGGAAGGAGTGGTAATTGAAGAAAAAAGGTAGATTAGATTGAACCTCCAAGGCACCGCTAATGCATCCATTAGCTCTGTCTGAGGATCCCTGGACCTCGACCCATTTCTGGGTAGTTTGGTATTGAGATGAGACACCATGAGATCTATCTCCAGCGTCCCCCACCTGTAGCCTATCTCCGCAAACACTTCGGGATGGAGAGACTATTCCCCCGGATGAAAGGATTGTCTGCGGAGAAAATCCACTTCCCAGTTGTTCACACCCGGAATGTGGATCGCTGACAGCGAACAGCTGTGGGCCTCCGCCCACTCTAGGATCCGAGATACCTCCCTCATTGCTAGGGAGCTTCTCGTTCCCCCCTGATGATTGATGTAAGCCACCAAGGTTATATTGTCTGATTGTAATCTGATAAACCGGGACAAACCCAGAAGAGGCCAAGCCTTCAGAGCATTGTAGATTGCTCGAAGTTCCAAAATGTTCCCCATCCTGAGAGGCTTGCATTCGTAGTCACAATCTCCCAGGATGGTCTGAGAAAGGATGTCCCTCGGGACAGATTATCTGGACAGAGCCACCAAGCGAACAATTCTCTTGATCGGTCGTCCAGAGAAATCTGTTGAGACACATCCTAATGATCACCGCTCCACTGCCTCAGCATGCACAGCTGTAGCAGTCTGAGATGGCCTTAAGGAGGTCCGGAGGGCAAGACTTGCCGAAGCTAGCTTGCACCATCTCTGGTCGGTTAGAAATATTCTCATGGATATTAAATCTATTGTAGTACCCAGGAATTCTACCCTAGTGCTTGGAATGAGAGAACTTTTCTCTAAGTTTATTTTCCATCCATGTATTCGAAAAAGAGAGAGAAGAGATACCAAATGTTCCTCTGTTAATTGAAAGGATGGTGCTTGAACCAGAATGTTGTCCAACTTGGGTTCTGGCGACCATCAGGAGAGCTCATAGAACCTTTGTAAAGA
Source organism: Bombina bombina (assembly GCF_027579735.1). Taxonomy (NCBI): domain Eukaryota; kingdom Metazoa; phylum Chordata; class Amphibia; order Anura; family Bombinatoridae; genus Bombina; species Bombina bombina. Next base: position 164,506,399 of record NC_069499.1, on the reverse strand, counting down.
TTCTTGGGGCCGTGGCTAGATCAATCGGAAGTGCAATGAACTGGAAGTACTGATCCAGGAACGCAAACCTTAGGAACTGGAAGTGGTCCCTGTGGATTGGAACGTAAAGGTAGGCATCCTTCAGATCTATAGTGGTCATGAACTGTCCTTCCTGAACTAGAGAAAGAATGGACCTTATTGTCTCCATCTTGAACAAGGGGACATTTAGAAACTTGTTTAAGCACTTTAGGTCCAGAATTTGTTGGAAAGTTCCCTCTTTCTTTGGGACCACAAACAGGTTTGAGTAGTATCCCAAACTTCTTTCTGCAATAGGAACTGGGACAATTACCCCTAAGGAGGACAGATCCCGCACGCACCCCAGAAAGGCTCCCCTCTTTTCTGGTTTTAAAGATAGGCTTGAGAGAAGAAATCTGTCATTGTGTGGATGAGAACCTATCTTGTATCCCTGAGATATGACCTCCAGGACCCACGGATCCTGCACGTCCCTGGACCAAGCATCTGAAAGATTTGTCCTTTTTAAAAGGGAGGGAAAGAAGTCTACCAGTAGGTTACAGCTCCAGCAACCGAGGCAACAGCCGCTGCCGGTTGAAATAAATATCCCGTATGCTGAAACATTTTCCTGAGAAACGTTTCCATTTTCTTATCCATCGGCTCTCTCAAAGACGAGCTATCCTTAAGAGGGATAGTAGTACGCTTAGCCAACGTGAAGATAGCACCATCCACCTTAGGGACGGAACCCCACAACTCCAGCTGAGAGTCTGGGAACAATATTTCAAAGGCAGACGAAGGGGAAAAGGAAGATCCAATTCTTTGCCATTCATTTTTAATAATACTCACCATTTTAACAGGTACAGGAAAAGTTAGCGGCGCTACCCTGTACACTTTGTCTAATTTAGGGATCAAGGGTTAATCAGGCAACTTAGCCTCTGGAACCTCTAATGTCGACAGAACCTCCTTTAGAAGAAAACAAAGGTGTTCAATTTTAAATCTAAAGGCTGGCACCTCCGCAGCCATAAACCTAGAGGTAGCAGACTCCGATCCAGAAATTTCGCCCTCTGAAGACTCTGTGTGACCTATCCTGGGATACTTGAAAGGCAGACAAATCAAGTAAATCACTGGATGTCCCCTGGACCGGAGAGCTATGTTTAACCTTTCGCTTGTGCTTAGCAGGGGGTGGTAGAGCACTAAGGGCCTCAGACACCGCCATCTTTATCTGCGCGGTAAAGTCTGATGGTAAAAGGCTCCCTCCATACGGAGGATCAGGCGTGTTATGGGAAGCTGCATGTGACAATGGAGATGATTGATGGGTATGCACCTCACCGGATGGCGAGTCCTAAGAGGTGGACGGCTCAGTCGTACTAAAGGGGTTAACCTTCTTAGACATAATAACCTTGTGGATGCATATGGAACATAGTTGAGAGGGCGGGCACACCAAGGCCTCCTCACAAAATAGACAGGTATTACTATTAGGAATAGAGGGAGTACTCTCAAGCATATCAGGATCCTCCATACCTTGCGCTAACAACAGTAGGATACAAATAAATGAACTTTTTATTTCTCACAAAAACGGCACCTATATACCCCCAATGACTGGGGCACTCACCACCTCCTAGGCCCAGGCAACCAGAGAAAAAGCGACCTCTCTGACAGCTAGCTCGTTCAGGAAAGAAAAAATGAAAATGCGGTCACGTAATGCGCAAGGCAGGACTGCTCTGCTATGAGAAAAAGCATGTCAAGCTACAAGCTGCGCAGCGTTCAAAGTGAAAGTAAAACACCTGTATGTTCCGTTACCGCATAACAGTCTTTGAGCCCAAAATAAATCTTATGTAAAGCAGCATAAATCAAAGAAAACACATTTGATTAATCCCCACTGTTCAATAACTTCCCTCAGGAGATATTCTATAAAGATAAAAGGAGTCACACTGTGACCCTGTCTTCAGCAATTTCAACATAAGTAAAAATTGAAACGATCTTACCAGAATCCGTGCTGTGGAACAGAAACACAGCCTCTCAAGTGTGAAAGCTCTCCTTGCATCTCCAGACTCTTTCATCAATGCTCTCACTGAGAGGCTGACAAGACTACTTAAAACTCCAGTTCCATAACAAAAGGCATATATCCCTCCTGAGGAACAACTCCGAAATCTTCTGACACTTCTCTGCCATCCTCCTGTGATGAAAGGCAAAGAATGACTAGGGGACAGGGGAAGTGGGAGAGGTATTTAAGCCTTTGGCTGGTGTGTCTTTGCCTCCTCCAGGTGGCCAGGTTCAGTATTTCCCAACAGCAAGGAATTAAGCCGTGGACTCTCCTTATATTAAGAAGGAAAAGATATATGAGATTGAACCTCCATGGAACCGCTAAAGCGTCTACTAATTCCGCTTGAGGATCCCTCGATCTCGACCCGTACCTGGGTATCTTGGTATTGAGACAAGAAGCCATGAGCTCGATCTCCGGAACCCGCCATTTAAGAGTTCTCAGAAAACACCTTGGGGTGTAGACCCTCTCCCCCAGATGAAAGGATTGTCTGCTGAGGAAGTCCACTTCCCAGGTGTCCACGCCCGGGATGTGAATTGCAGAAAGAAGGCAGTTGTGAGCTTCTGCCCATTGAAGAATTTGAGACACCTCTCATCACTAGGGAACTTCTTGTTCCTCCTTGGTGGTTAATGTAAGCCACAGAGGTTATGTTGTCTGATTGGAATCTTATATACCGGGCAGAACAGAGCTGGGGCCATGCCATTAGAGCATTGTGAATCGCGCCAAAGTTCCAAGATATTGATCGGAAGAGAAGATTCTTCTCAGGACCATCTCCCCTGCACCTTCTTGGGGCCCTAGACTGCACCCTAGCCTGAGAGGCTGGCATCCGTAGTCACAATCTCTCAAGATGGTCTCAAGAAGCACGTGCCTAGGGCTAGGTGATCTTTGCAGAGCCACCAAGAGAGAGTCTCTCGTCAGATTGTCCAGAACAGTTTGTTGAGGTTTAGGTGATCTCCGTTCCATTGCCTTAGAATGCATAGCTGTAGAGGTCTGAGATGGAATCGAGCAAAAGGAATGTCCATGGAGGACACCATGAGACCAATTACCTCCATGCACTGAGCCAGGGACTGGAGGGATAGACATGTTGCAACCAGCTTTGAATGTCTCTGATCTGTCAGAAAGATCTTCATGGATATTGAATCGATAATAGTTCCGAGAAAAACAACCCTGGTACTGGGGAACAGGGAACTCTTTTTTCGATTTATCTTCCATCTGTGAGTTCATAGAATACACAGAAGAGACTGCGTCTTATATCTTGCAAAAGGAAAAGATGGAGCTTGAACCAAGATATCGTTCAGGTACGGAGCTATAGTGATACCCTGATATCTGGCCACTGCTAGGAGAGCTCCCAAAAGCTTTGTGAAAATTCTGGGATCAGTAGCTAAGCCAAATAACAAGGCTATGAACTGGAAATGTTGGTCCAGGTATGCAAACCTCAGAAACTGAAAATGATCCTTGTAGATCGGAACAGGGAGGTATGCATCCTTCAAATCGATAGTGGTCATGAATTTTCCCTCCTGGATTAAGGGAAGGATGGACCTGATAGTCTCCATTTTGAAGAAGACCCTGAATAACTTGAGACATTTTAAGTCTAGAATTGGGTGATAAGTTTCCTCCTTTTTGGAAACTACAAAGAGGTTTGAGTAAAACCCCCGACCCCTTTCTGATGAGGGCACCGGGACAATTACTCCCAAGGAGAAGAGATCCCAAACACAGTCTAAAAAGGGTTCTCTTTTCTCTGGACTTGAAGATAATCTTGAGAGAAGAAATCTGCCCCTTGGGGGATGAGATTTGAACCCTATCTTGTAACCCTGACAAACAAGGTCTAATACCCAGGGATCCTGAATGTATTGGGCCCAAGCCTCTAGGAAAAAAAGACAGTCTGCCCCTTACTCGATCCAGACCCGGATTGGGGGCCGGCTCTTCAAACTGATTTGGCCTGTTTGGACTTGTTCCAGGACTGGTTGGGTTTCCAAGTACTCTTAGACTGTTCAGGTTTGGAGGAGGACTGAGACCGCTGAGTCTTGTCTGAACGAAAGGAACAAAAATGATTGGTGACCCTTAGTTCTCGCCTTCTTATCCTGGGGAAGGAAAGCCTCCTGTTACTGTGGAGATAATGGAGTCCAGGCCTGGCCCGAACAAAATCTTCCCCTTGAATGGTAAGGAAAGAAGTTTGGTCTTAGATATCATATCGGCAGACCAAGACTTCAACCAAAGAGCGCTACGCGACAAGACCTTAGCATTCAGACGGACAATTTGCATATTAGCATCACAAATAAAGGAGTTGGCTATCTTCAGAGCCTTAATCCTGTCCTGTATATCCTCCATGGGGAATTCAACCTCAATTAATTCTGACAACTAATCACACCAGTAGGTAGCAGGACCTGTGACTGCTGCCACAGCAGCACCCAACTGAAATAGAAGACCCATATGTTGGAACATCCTTCTTAGTTAGCCTTCCAATTTCCTGTCCATAGTATCTCTAAAAGAGGAGCTATCCTCTTGGGGGATAGTAGTACGCTTGGCGAGAGTAGAAATGGTTGAAGAAAGGGAGAAAGGAGTCACAATCTTTTACCATTCTCTTGAAATAATTTTCGCGAATCGCACAGGTACCGGGAAGGTTTCAGGAACCTTATTTTCCTCATAGACCCTATCTAATTTAGGGATAATAGGTTCCTCAGGAAGCTTAGGGTCCGGAACCTCTAGAGTAGACAATACTTCCTTAAAAGAAAATGAAGGTGCTCAACTTTAAATCTAAAATTCGATTCGTCAGGAGTAGGACGAGATTTAATTTCAGATACCTCTGACTCCGAAAGTCCACCCTCAGATGCAACAGAGATTAGTTCATCCTCAGAAAGGTGAGACAAGCTAGCCAACTCAGACTGAATCGAGGTATTAACCCCCAAGTCAGTGAAACTATGCTTAACCTTTCTCTTACATTTCCCAGAGATAGGTAAAGCGTTTAATACAGCTGATTGAAGTTGGGAAGTAAAATCCGCTGGTAAAAAATTAACTCCAGCAGGAGATAAAGGTGCACTGCCTGTGTCATAGGGTTAAAAGGGGACTGCGGATGCAGAATAGGCATCTCATGGACAAGGGAGTCCTTAGAGGTGGAAGGCTCAGAGCAAATAAAAGTGCCAGGGGATAAACCAAATTTAGACCCTACTTGGTCTTTAACACAGAACATAAGCAGATAGAACATAATTGTGCAGGTGGGCAAACCATAGTCTCCTCACAATACAAACATGCATTCATTACAGTGATCGATGAAACAGAACCCTCTGAGAGGTTAATATCAGAATCGTCCATAGCGGGTATAAGATCTCAATACCGTTAAAAATTACAATTTTTGCATGGCACCTCTACTATCAGTAAGGTACTCACCACCTCCTAAGCTAGACAACCTGGATCGGAATGAAGACGGATCTCTCCCAATGCCTGCAGCGAACTATGTATGCTAATCGCTATGCAGGAGCAAATTCCGACCAGCATCAGAGAAAAACTGCGCCCGTGTCACATGGAGCACATCGAGACCGCCCCCAGCTAGTAGAGAAACTGTGCAAAGCTGAATAATCGCCCCAGTAGGAAAGTTTTTCCAAACTACCCTGCATCATCTATCTGCGTCCTCATGAGCCAAAAAATAAATAAATGTAAACACGTGCTCCGGTTGGCAAGAACATACAAATTAGCACATACAAATTAGCCCCAACTGCTCAATATAATAACCGTCTTATATAAAACGGTATTAAATGTTCCCAAATCCAGAAGAGGAATAAAAAGTATCACACTGTGAACTGTTTGCTTAAAATGTCCCCATAACCTCATGGAATTTGCAGCCCTACTAGGCATAATCCCTAAAAGTAAAATAAAGGACTTACCCTCCAGGATCAAAGCTGTGGAGTGTCTCAAAGTCTGACAGTCTCACCAAACACATCTGACAGGTACTTGAAGAGAGGGAGAAAACAGTGTAAAACGTTAACACTGATTTCCTAGGAGGTGATAGCTTTAATTCTTAGATAGTGATCAGAGAGTGTTCACTGTGACATCTAGAGCCATCTTTCACCACAACTCGCACTAAGAGGATTACATTGTTTCTCAAACACCCCAGTCCACACTTGAAGGAAAATACCCATTAATGGACTAAAATTTTCTTTGAACACTTCTCTGCCATCCTCCTATAGTGACGAAAGGCAAAGAATGACTGGAGCGATAGGGGAAGTGGGAGGAATATTTATAGTCTTTGGCTGGGGTGTCTTTGCCTGCTCCTGGTGGCCAGGTGTTGATATTCCCAACATAATTGTCAGGGTTTTGTCCCTGTTTTGTTTTTTTTAGACATGTGCGGTTCGTTTCGGATTAATTCGGAAATTCTGTAAATTCGGTAAATTCGGAGATTCGGATCGATTCGGATTTCCGAATTAAAATACTTCCGAATCTACCGAATGAATCCGAAATAGCTGCCGTATCTCCGAATAAATCCGAATTAGCTCGTTAAGATTCGGCATTCCCCATAGGAAACAATGGGAGTTTCGGCTGAAAAAAAACTAACACCGCAGCCCCATTGTTTCCTATGGGGAAACACTAAGTCTGCACCTAACACCCTAACATGTACCCCGAGTCTCTAAACACCGCTAATCTAACACTTATTAACCCCTAATCTGCTGCCTCCGCTATCGCTGACACCTGCATTATTTTATTAACCCCTAATCTGCCGACCCGATATCGCCGCCGCCTACATTATAGCTATTAACCCCTAATCTGCTGTCCCTAACACCGCCGACCCCTACATTATAGTTATTAACCCCTAATCTGCCTCCCCCAACGTCGCCGCAATCTAACTACAAGTATTAACCCCTAATCTGCCGACCGAATATCGCCACCGCCTACATTATAACTATTAACCCCTAACCTGCTGTCCCTAACACCGCCGACCCCTACATTATAGTTATTAACCCCTAATCTGCCTCCCCCAACGTCGCCGCAATCTAACTTTAAGTATTAACCCCTAATCTGCCGACCCGATATCGCCGCCGCCTACATTATAGCTATTAACCCCTAACCTGCTGTCCCTAACACCGCCGACCCCTACATTATAGTTATTAACCCCTAATCTGCCTCCCCCCAACGTCGCCGCAATCTAACTACAAGTATTAACCCCTAATCTGCCGACCGCAAATCGCCGCCACTATAATAAATGTATTAACCCCTAAACCGCCGCACTCCCGCCTCGCAAACACTATAATACATTTTATTAACCCCTAATCTGCCCTCCCTAACATCGCCGCCACCTACCTACAATTATTAACCCCTAATCTCCCGCCCCCATCGTCGCCGCTACTATAATAAGGTTATTAACCCCTAAAGCTAAGTCTAACCCTAACACTAACACCCCCTAACTTAAATATAATTTAAATAAAACGAAATAAGTTTACTATAGTTAAATAAATGAATCCTATTTAAAACTAAATACTTACCTGTAAAATAAACCCTAAGATAGCTGCAATATAACTAATAGTTACATTGTAGCTATTTTAGGATTTATTTTTATTTTACAGGCAACTTTGTATTTATTTTAACTAGGTACAATAGTTATTAAATAGTTAATAACTATTTAATAACTACCTAGCTAAAATAAATACAAATTTACCTGTAAAATAAATCCTAACCTAAGTTACACTAACACCTAACACTACACTATCATTAAATTAACTAAATAAATGAATCATATTTAAAACAAAATACTTACCTGTAAAATAAACCCTAATATAGCTGCAATATAACTAATAGTTACATTGTAGCTATTTTAGCATTTATATTTATTTTACAGACAACTTTGTATTTATTTTAACTAGGTACAATAGCTATTAAATAGTTATTGACTAATTAATAGCTACCTAGTTAAAATAATTACAAAATTACCTGTAAAATAAATCCTAACCTAAGTTACAATTAAACCTAACACTACACTGTCATTAAATAAATTAACTACAATTATCTACAATTAAATAAACTAAAGTACAAAACCCCCCCACTAAATTACAAAAAAAAACAAACACTAAATTACAAAAAATAAAAAATATTACAAGAATTTTAAACTAATTACACCTAATCTAAGCCCCCTAATAAAATAACAAAGCCCCCCAAAATAAAAAAAAATGCCCTACCCTATACTAAATTACAAAAGTTAACAGCTCTATTACCTTACCAGCCCTGAACAGGGCCCTTTGTGGGGCATGCCCCAAAGAAAACAGCTCTTTTGCCTGTAAAAAAAAAACACAATCCCCCCCCCACATTACAACCCACCACCCACATACCCCTACTCTAACCCAAACCCCCCTTAAATAAACCTAACACTACCCCCCTGAAGATCTCCCTACCTTGAGTCGTGTTCACCCAGCCGGGCCGAAGTCTTCATCCGATGGGGCAGAAGAGTACATCCAGACCGGCAGAAGTCTTCATCCAAGCGGGGCAAGAAGAGGTCTTCCATCCATCATACAAGTACCAAAATACAAACAAACACTAAATTACCAAAAATAATAAAATATTACAATAATTTTAAACTAATTACACCTAATCTAAGCCCCCTACTAGCTATTAATATAGCTTCAATATAACTAATAGTTACATTGTAGCTATTTTAGGATTTATATGTATTTTACAGGCAACTTTGTATTTATTTTAACTAGGTACAATAGTTATAAAATAGTTAATAACTATTTAATAACTACCTAGCTAAAATAAATACAAATTTACCTGTAAAATAAATCATAACCTAAGTTACAATTACACCTAACACTACACTATCATTAAATAAATTAACTACAAGTACCTACAATTAAATGCAATTAAAAAAACTAAACTAAAGTACAAACCCCCCCCACTAAATTACAAAAAATAAAAAAATATTACAAGAATTTTAAACTAATTACACCTAATCTAAGCCCCCTAATAAAATAACAAAGCCCCCCAAAATAAAAAAAATGCCCTAACCTATACTAAATTACAAAAGTTAACAGCTCTATTACCTTACCAGCCCTGAACAGGGCCCTTTGCGGGGCATGCCCCAAAGAAAACAGCTCTTTTGCCTGTAAAAAAAAAACACAATCCCTCCCCCCACATTACAACCCACCACCCACATACCCCTACTCTAACCCAAACCCCCCTTAAATAAACCTAACACTACCCCCCTGAAGATCTCCCTACCTTGAGTCGTGTTCACCCAGCCGGGCCGAAGTCTTCATCCGATGGGGCAGAAGAGGACATCCAGACCGGCAGAAGTCTTCATCCAAGCGGGGCAAGAAGAGGTCTTCCATCCATCAGAAAAGTACAAAAAAACAAACAAACACTAAATTAGCAAAAATAATAAAATATTACAATAATTTTAAACTAATTACACCTAATCTAAGCCCCATACTAGCTATTAATATAGCTATAATATAACTAATAGTTACATTGTAGCTATTTTAGGATTTATATTTATTTTACAGGCAACTTTGTATTTATTTTAACTAGGTACAATAGCTATTAAATAGTTAATAACTACCTAGCTAAAATAAATACAAATTTACCTGTAAAATAAACCCTAACCTAAGTTACAATTACACCTAACACTACACTGTCATTAAATTAACTAAATAAATTAATCCTATATAAAACTAAATACTTACCTGTAAAATAAACCCTAATATAGCTACAATATAACTAATAGTTACATTGTAGCTATTTTAGCATTTATATTTATTTTACAGGCAACTTTGTATTTATTTTAACTAGGTACAATAGCTATTAAATAGTTATTGACTAATTAATAGCTACCTAGTTAAAATAATTACAAAATTACCTGTAAAATAAATCCTAACCTAAGTTACTATTAAACCTAACACTACACTATCATTAAATAAATTAACTACAAGTACCTACAATTAAATACAATGAAATAAACTAAACTAAAGTACAAAAAAAACAAACACTAAATTACAAAAAATAAAAAAAATTACAAGAATTTTAAACTAATTACACCTAATCTAAGCCCCCTAATAAAATAACAAAGCCCCCCAAAATAAAAAAATGCCCTACCCTATACTAAATTACAAAAGTAATCAGCTCTATTACCTTACCAGCCCTGAACAGGGCCCTTTGCGGGGCATGCCCCAAAGAAAACAGCTCTTTTGCCTGTAAAAAAAACACAATCCCCCCCCCCCACATTACAACCCACCACCCACATACCCCTACTCTAACCCAAACCCCCCTTAAATAAACCTAACACTACCCCCCTGAAGATCTCTCTACCGTGTCTTCACCCAGCCGGGCCGAAGTCTTCATCCGATGGGGCAGAAGAGGACATCCAGACCGGCAGAAGTCTTCATCCAAGCGGGGCAAGAAGAGGTCTTCCATCCATCAGAAGTCTTGATCCAGGCGGCATCTTCTCTGTTCATCCATCCGGAGCGGAGCGGCAGCATCCTGAAGACATCCCACGCAGAGCATCCTCTTCTTTCTTGATCCGACGACTAGGTGACTGTACCTTTAAGTGACGTCATCCAAGATGGCGTCCCTTGAATTCCGATTGGCTGATAGGATTCTATCAGCCAATCGGAATTAAGGTAGGAAAAATCTGATTGGCTGATTTAATCAGCCAATCAGATTCAAGTTCAATCCGATTGGCTGATGGAATCAGCCAATCAGATTGACCTCGCATTCTATTGGCTGTTCCGATCAGCCAATAGAATGCGAGCTCAATCTGATTGGCTGATTGGATCAGCCAATCGGATTGAACTTGAATTTGATTGGCTGATTGAATCAGCCAATCAGATTTTTCCTACCTTAATTCCGATTGGCTGATAGAATCCTATCAGCCAATCGGAATTCAAGGGACGCCATCTTGGATGACGTCACTTAAAGGTACAGTCACCTAGTCGTCGGATCAAGAAAGAAGAGGATGCTCTGCGTGGGATGTCTTCAGGATGCTGCCGCTCCGCTCTGGATGGATGAACAGAGAAGATGCCGCCTGGATCAAGAATTCTGATGGATGGAAGACCTCTTCTTGCCCCGCTTGGATGAAGACTTCTGCCGGTCTGGATGTCCTCTTCTGCCCCATCGGATGAAGACTTCGGCCCGCTGGGTGAAGACACGGTAGAGAGATCTTCAGGGGGGTAGTGTTAGGTTTATTTAAGGGGGGTTTGGGTTAGAGTAGGGGTATGTGGGTGGTGGGTTGTAATGTGGGGGGGGTATTGTGTTTTTTTTTACAGGCAAAAGAGCTGTTTTCTTTGGGGCATGCCCCCGCAAAAGGCCCTGTTCAGGGCTGGTAAGGTAATAGAGCTGTTAACTTTTGTAATTTAGTATAGGGTAGGGCATTTTTTTATTTTGGGGGGCTTTGTTATTTTATTAGGGGGCTTAGATTAGGTGTAATTAGTTTAAAATTCTTGTAATTTTTTTTATTTTTTGTAATTTAGTGTTTGTTTTTTTTGTACTTTAGTTTAGTTTATTTCATTGTATTTAATTGTAGGTACTTGTAGTTAATTTATTTAATGATAGTGTAGTGTTAGGTTTAATAGTAACTTAGGTTAGGATTTATTTTACAGGTAATTTTGTAATTATTTTAACTAGGTAGCTATTAAACAGTAAATATCTATTTAATAGCTATTGTACCTAGTTAAAATAAATACAAAGTTGCCTGTAAAATAAATATAAATGCTAAAATAGCTACAATGTAACTATTAGTTATATTGTAGCTATATTAGGGTTTATTTTACAGGTAAGTATTTAGTTTTATATAGGATTAATTTATTTAGTTAATTTAATGACAGTGTAGTGTTAGGTGTAATTGTAACTTAGGTTAGGGTTTATTTTACAGGTAAATTTGTATTTATTTTAGCTAGGTAGTTATTAACTATTTAATAGCTATTGTACCTAGTTAAAATAAATACAAAGTTGCCTGTAAAATAAATATAAATCCTAAAATAGCTACAATGTAACTATTAGTTATATTGTAGCTATATTAATAGCTAGTAGGGGGCTTAGATTAGGTGTAATTAGTTTAAAATTATTGCAATATTTTATTATTTTTGCTAATTTAGTGTTTGTTTGTTTTTTTGTACTTTTCTGATGGATGGAAGACCTCTTCTTGCCCCGCTTGGATGAAGACTTCTGCCAGTCTGGATGTCCTCTTCTGCCCCATCGGATGAAGACTTCGGCCCGGCTGGGTGAACACGACTCAAGGTAGGGAGATCTTCAGGGGGGTAGTGTTAGGTTTATTTAAGGGGGGTTTGGGTTAGAGTAGGGGTATGTGGGTGGTGGGTTGTAATGTGGGGGGGGGGGATTGTGTTTTTTTTTACAGGCAAAAGAGCTGTTTTCTTTGGGGCATGCCCCGCAAAAGGCCCTGTTCAGGGCTGGTAAGGTAATAGAGCTGTTAACTTTTGTAATTTAGTATAGGGTAGGGCATTTTTTTTATTTTGGGGGGCTTTGTTATTTTATTAGGGGGCTTAGATTAGGTGTAATTAGTTTAAAATTCTTGTAATATTTTTTTATTTTTTGTAATTTAGTGGGGGGGGGGGTTGTACTTTAGTTTAGTTTTTTAATTGTATTTAATTGTAGGTACTTGTAGTTAATTTATTTAATGATAGTGTAGTGTTAGGTTTAATTGTAACTTAGGTTAGGATTTATTTTACAGGTAATTTTGTAATTATTTTAACTAGGTAGCTATTAAACAGTAAATATCTATTTAATAGCTATTGTACCTAGTTAAAATAAATACAAAGTTGCCTGTACAATAAATATAAATGCTAAAATAGCTACAATGTAACTATTAGTTATATTGCAGCTATATTAGGGTTTATTTTACAGGTAAGTCTTTAGTTTTATATAGGATTCATTTATTTAGTTAATTTAATGATAGTGTAGTGTTAGGTGTAATTGTAACTTAGGTTATGATTTATTTTACAGGTAAATTTGTATTTATTTTAGCTAGGTAGTTATTAAATAGTTATTAACTATTTAATAGCTATTGTACCTAGTTAAAATAAATACAAAGTTGCCTGTAAAATAAATATAAATCCTAAAATAGCTACAATGTAACTATTAGTTATATTGAAGCTATATTAATAGCTAGTAGGGGGCTTAGATTAGGTGTAATTAGTTTAAAATTATTGTAATATTTTATTATTTTTTGTAATTTAGTGTTTGTTTGTATTTTGGTACTTGTATGATGGATGGAAGACCTCTTCTTGCCCAGCTTGGATGAAGACTTCTGCCGGTCTGGATGTCCTCTTCTGCCCCATCGGATGAAGACTTCGGCCCGGCTGGGTGAACACGACTCAAGGTAGGGAGATCTTCAGGGGGGTAGTGTTAGGTTTATTTAAGGGGGGTTTGGGTTAGAGTAGGGGTATGTGGGTGGTGGGTTGTAATGTGGGGGGGGGATTGTGTTTTTTTTTTTACAGGCAAAAGAGCTGTTTTCTTTGGGGCATGCCCCGCAAAGGGCCCTGTTCAGGGCTGGTAAGGTAATAGAGCTGTTAACTTTTGAAATTTAGTATAGGGTAGGGCATTTTTTTTATTTTGGGGGGCTTTGTTATTTTATTAGGGGGCTTAGATTAGGTGTAATTAGTTTAAAATTCTTGTAATATTTTTTTATTTTTTGTAATTTAGTGTTTGTTTTTTTTTGTAATTTAGTGGGGGGGTTTTGTACTTTAGTTTATTTAATTGTAGATAATTGTAGGTACTTGTAGTTAATTTATTTAATGACAGTGTAGTGTTAGGTTTAATTGTAACTTAGGTTAGGATTTATTTTACAGGTAATTTTGTAATTATTTTAACTAGGTAGCTATTAATTAGTCAATAACTATTTAATAGCTATTGTACCTAGTTAAAATAAATACAAAGTTGCCTGTAAAATAAATATAAATGCTAAAATAGCTACAATGTAACTATTAGTTATATTGCAGCTATATTAGGGTTTATTTTACAGGTAAGTATTTTGTTTTAAATATGATTCATTTATTTAGTTAATTTAATGATAGTGTAGTGTTAGGTGTTAGTGTAACTTAGGTTAGGATTTATTTTACAGGTAAATTTGTATTTATTTTAGCTAGGTAGTTATTAAATAGTTAATAACTATTTAATAACTATTGTACCTAGTTAAAATAAATACAAAGTTGCCTGTAAAATAAAAATAAATCCTAAAATAGCTACAATGTAACTATTAGTTATATTGCAGCTATCTTAGGGTTTATTTTACAGGTAAGTCTTTAGTTTTAAATAGGATTCATTTATTTAACTATAGTAAACTTATTTTGTTTTATTTAAATTATATTTAAGTTAGGGGGTGTTAGTGTTAGGGTTAGACTTAGCTTTAGGGGTTAATAACCTTATTATAGTAGCGGCGACGATGGGGGCGGGAGATTAGGGGTTAATAATTGTAGGTAGGTGGCGGCGATGTTAGGGAGGGCAGATTAGGGGTTAATAAAATGTATTATAGTGTTTGCGAGGCGGGAGTGCGGCGGTTTAGGGGTTAATACATTTATTATAGTGGCGGCGATTTGCGGTCGGCAGATTAGGGGTTAATACTTGTAGTTAGATTGCGGCAACGTTGGGGGAGGCAGATTAGGGGTTAATAACTATAATGTAGGGGTCGGCGGTTTTAGGGACAGCAGATTAGGGGTTAATAGCTATAATGTAGGCGGCGGCGATATCGGGTCGGCAGATTAGGGGTTAATACTTGTAGTTAGATTGCGGCGACGTTGGGGGAGGCAGATTAGGGGTTAATAACTATAATGTAGGGGTCGGCGGTGTTAGGGACAGCAGATTAGGGGTTAATAGTTATAATGTAGGCGGCGATATCGGGTCGGCAGATTAGGGGTTAATACTTGTAGTTAGATTGCGGCGACGTTGGGGGAGGCAGATTAGGGGTTAATAACTATAATGTAGGGGTCGGCGGTGTTAGGGACAGCAGATTAGGGGTTAATAGCTATAATGTAGGCGGCGATATCGGGTCGGCAGATTAGGGGTTAATACTTGTAGTTAGATTGCGGCGACGTTGGGGGAGGCAGATTAGGGGTTAATAACTATAATGTAGGGGTCGGCGGTGTTAGGGACAGCAGATTAGGGGTTAATAGTTATAATGTAGGCGGCGATATCCGATCGGCAGATTAGGGGTTAAATAATGTTATTATAGGGTTTGCGATGTGGGGGGGCCTCGGTTTAGTGGTTCATAGGTAGTTTATGGGTGTTAGTGACTTAGTGTACTAAATGGGTGTTAGTGTACTAAAAACATACCGAATTTCGGAACGGAATAGAACCGAATTCAGCCGAATCCGAATAAATCCGAAACGAATTTATTCGGATCCGAATAAATCCGAAACTAATTTATTCAAATTTTGCCGAATCAGATTCGATCCGAAACGAAATTCTAAAAGTCCGAATCGATCCGAACCGAAAACGAACAGAATTTTTTAGCGGTGCACATGTCTAGTTTTTTTTACTCACCTCTCTTGCTGACTATGGTGCATTGTGGGGGATGCTGCTCATTTCCTGCACTTCTTTTTATGGCCAGACTGGTGTGAATCATCTGTGTGAGACAGGATGCAGTCTCAGAATTTGCGTTGTCTCAGATCTGTTTGTGAGAGTTCCTTTGTATTACCTGGCTGCCTGACATCCTTCCTGGTTCCTGATCCCTGGCTTGTTCCTGACTCTGCTGTTCCTGATTATGGCTCGTCTGACTATTCTCTTTGGCTCCTGACTCGGCTCGTCTGACTACCAGCTCTGGTTTTGACTCCTGGCTTGTTATTTTATTTGTGGACTTTTTATTATTTTTTTGTTATTAATAAAGGTGTGATTATGTTTGCACTTCTCGCATCAGTCTGATTCCTAGCACCCTGACATTACGCAAAGGCCATGAATCCTGATGGTGCTAATAATCCACCTTTACCTGCCATCATTTCCAGGATGGATGAACAGGATCACTGCATGGATCATTTTGCACTAGCTTTGCAAACCCTGCAAATCACTGCACATTTGGACCAAAGTGTCCCACAAGTTATGGCTGCTCCTGCTTCCGCTGCTGCACCTAGTCCTACCAGGAGCATGT
Source organism: Bombina bombina (assembly GCF_027579735.1). Lineage (NCBI taxonomy): Eukaryota > Metazoa > Chordata > Amphibia > Anura > Bombinatoridae > Bombina > Bombina bombina. Next base: position 164,490,296 of record NC_069499.1, on the reverse strand, counting down.
CCGGTTCTGTACCTCTACCTCAGCGATATGGAGGCGATCCTATTCAATGCAGAGGGTTTTTGAACCAGGTGGGCATTTATTTTGAGATGTTACCTAAGGCGTTTTCCTCTGACAGAGCTAAGGTGGGATTTCTCATCTCTTTACTCTCTGACACAGCTCTTGCCTGGGCTAATCCCTTGTGGGAGACTAATAAACCTGTGATTTCAAATTACCCTGAATTTGTGGCCTCCTTTCAAAGGGTATTTGATGTTCCGGCTCGCTCCTCCTCTGTTGCTAAACGACTCATGTCCATTCAGCAAGGTACAAGATCTGTTGCTCATTCTTACTGACCACCACAATTTAACTTATCTATCTGAAGCAAAACGTTTGTCGCCCCGTCAGACCAGATGGGCGCTATTTTTGTCTCGGTTTAATTATGTGGTCTCCTACCTGCCTGGTAGTAAGAATGTTAGGGCTGATGCCCTCTCCTGACAATTTTCGCCTCTGTCCAAGGAGGAGTCTGTACCTACTCCTGTTATACCTCCTGACCATATTTTAGCTACCATAAGTACTAATTTGAATTCTCCCTTGGGGGAGGAGATCCTGGCTCCACAAACCAATGCACCTCCTGAGAAACCTAGTGGTAAGTGTTTTGTTCCTGAGATTCTTCTAACTAAACTTCTGCACATTTGACACTATCCTAAAGCCGCAGGGCACCCAGGCAAGAAACAAATGATTTGATCTGTCACTCGACAATTCTGGTGGCCAGGTCTTCGTTCTGATGTTGCTGCGTATGTTGCCTCCTGCTCAGTTTGTGCACAGAATAAGACTCAACGTCTTCCTGTGGGTCTTCTTCAACCTATTGCTAATGGTGAGCGTCCTTGGACACATCTTTCCATGGACTTCTTTGTCGAGCTCCCTGTTTCCAATGGCAATACTGTTATCCTTATGGTGGTTGACCGTTTTTCTAAAATGTCACATTGCATTCCTTTGATGAAGTTGCCTACCGCTCAGGAGCTTTCTTCAATTTTTGCCCGGGAGGTCTTCCGTTTACATGGGTTACCCAAAGAGATAGTGTCAGACCGGGGTGTCCAGTTTGTCTCCAGATTTTGGCATTCCTTTTGTGCTCAAATGGAGATCCAGCTTTCCTTCTCCTCGGCATATCACCCTCAATCCAATGGGGCTGTGGAACCGTCTAATCAAGCTCTGGAACAGTTCCTCCGTTGCTATGTCTCAGATCACCACAATAATTGGTCTGAACTGTTACCTTGGGCAGAGTTTGCTCATAATAGTGCTATTAATGCTTCCTCCAAGTTATCCCCGTTCATGGCAAATTATGGGTTTCAGCCATCCTTGTTGCTCGATTCATTCATGTCTCAGGGTATTCCGGCTTTGGAGGAGCATCTCCGGCAACTCCGTTCCATGTGGGTGCAGATTCAGGATTGCCTTCATCGTTTTATGCATCCCCAAAACTTCCAGGCTGATCGTAGGCATCTGCCCACGCCTTCCTACCAGGTTGGTGAGAGTTTGGCTGTCCTCTCGCAACTTGAACCTTCATGTACCTTCCAATAAACTGGCTCCCCGTTATGTTGGTCCTTTTCGAATACTCCGACGGGTCAATCCTGTGGCCTACGCTCTTGAACTTCCTCCAGCAATGCGCTTCTCCAATGTTTTTCATGTCTCCCTCTTGAAACCATTGGTTTGTAATCAGTTTACCACTGTTGCCTCGTCCCTGTCCTATCTTTGTTGACAACCATGAGGAGTATGAGGTCAGCAGCATTATTGACTCTTGTATGTCCAGGGGCCGTGTACAGTATTTGGTTCACTGGAGGGGCTACGGTCCAGAGGAGCGTTTTTGGGTTCCCTCCTCTGATGTTCATGCTCCCGCCCTCCTCTGTGCCTTCCATGCCCATTTCCCCAATAAGCCTTTTGTCCTCCCGAGGGGGAGGGGTTGTTGAGGGAAGGGTACTGTCAGGGTTTTTTTCCGTTTTGTTTGCCATGTGCTGTGGACAGCCATTTTACTCACCTCTCTTGCTAACTATGGTGCATTGTGGGGGATGCTGCTAATTTCCTGCACTTCTTTTTATGGCCAGGCTGGTGTGCATCATCTGTGTGAGACAGGATGCAGTCTCAGAATTGTGATGTCATCACTTATTATTTAAAGGGCCTCTGTTCAGTATGCTTTGCCTTTGTATTGCCTCAGACCTGTTTGTGAGAGTTCCAGTGTATTACCTGGCTGTCTGACGTCCTTCCTGGTTCCTGATCCCTGGCTTGTTCCTGACTCTGCTGTTTTCCTTGTTCCTGATTCCAGCTCGTCTGACTATTCGCTTTGGCTCCTGATTCGGCTCGCCTGACTACCAGCTCTGGTTTTGACTCCTGGCTTGTTATTTGACATGTGGACTTTTTATTATTTTTTGGTTATTAATAAAGGTGTGATTATTTTTGCACTTCTCGTCTCAGTCTGATTCCTGGCACCCTGACATTAATGAATGAAGTCGTGGACTCTCCCTGCCTTTGGAAAGAAAGAAGTACTGTCTTCCATAGGAATAGTAATATGTTTGTCAAGAGTGGAAATTTCCCTATCAACTTTAGGAACTGTTACCCAAAGTTCTAAATTGGCTACAGGTAAAGGATACAATTTCTTAAACTTAGAAGAAGGGTTAAAAGATGTAAGAGACTTAGACCATTCTTTAGCAATCACATTAGAGATAGCGTCTGGAATACAAAATTCTTCAGGAGTAATAACGGTAGATAAATACAAAATTTAGATGGTTACTAGCTTTATCATCCGGAGGTTTCTACTCCTCAATACCCAAAGTAAACAAAACTTTCTTTAACCCTTTAAGGACACAGCTTTCAGTTTGCTCAATTGTTTTATGACGGAAAAATTCCGTCATATGTCCTTAAGAGGTTAAGAGAGAAAGAATATATTCTATCTTAAATAAAAAAGATGATTTATCTATATCGGTTTCTGACATGGCGTCCTCTGAATCAGAGAAAACCCCATCAGTAGAGGATACATCAGTATGCTGAAGGTCAGAACTTAATTTACTAGCTTTAGGGAAATGTTGCAAAACCCTTTTACGTTTATTTGAAGGCGGAATAGCAGTCATTGCCTTCTCTATAGCTGCAGCAATAAAATCTTTCATTTCTGCAGGAATGCTATGTACATAACAGTGGGCGCATTTGTACTCAGATATATTATCATTATTTAACAAATAGTTCAAACAAGAGCCACATAATTGAGCTGAAGAATTTAGATCAGCTTTTTTACAACAAAAACACATGGTGTTCAGGCAGCTCAAATCTCAACATCAGAGGCAGGTTTAATTTGAGACATAATTGCAAAAAAACAAAATTTCCATGCTCCTAAATATATATGATATATATATAACAGGCTTGAGAGAATGGGAAACTGAGCAAATATTTATAAAAAAGAAAACGGATCCATAAAATAATTCTGCATGAAAGATCTCTAAGAGCACTGAATGAGCTGAGGGCGGAGCTTATAACAGCAAATTAGATGGGAAATTTTGGCGCAAAAAAAAGGCACGAAATGACGACATCATAAATAGCGTCATCACATACGTGTTTGTTCTTGTTGCAAGGCCAAATGAAAAATACAAGTAAGAATTTAGTTCATATTAGTGCATATACAAAAAAACAGAATTTATGCTTACCTGATAAATTACTTTCTCTTACGGTGTATCCAGTCCACGGATTCATCCTTACTTGTGGGATATTCTCATTCCCTACAGGAAGTGGCAAAGAGAGCACACAGCAGAGCTGTCCATATAGCTCCCCCTCAGGCTCCGCCCCCCCAGTCATTCGACCGACGGTTAGGAGAAAAAGGAGAAACCATAGGGTGCAGTAGTGACTGTAGTTCTACAAAAATAAATTTGAACCTGACTTAATTGCCAGGGCGGGCCGTGGACTGGATACACCGTAAGAGAAAGTAATTTATCAGGTAAGCATAAATTCTGTTTTCTCTTACAAGGTGTATCCAGTCCACGGATTCATCCTTACTTGTGGGATACCAATACCAAAGCTTTAGGACACGGATGAAGGGAGGGAACAAGACAGGTAACCTAAACGGAAGGCACCACTGCTTGTAAAACCTTTCTCCCAAAAATAGCCTCCGAAGAAGCAAAAGTATCGAATTTGTAAAATTTGGCAAAAGTATGCAGTGAAGACCAAGTCGCTGCCTTACAAATCTGTTCAACAGAAGCCTCATTCTTGAAAGCCCATGTGGAAGCCACAGCTCTGGTGGAATGAGCGGTAATTCGTTCAGGAGGCTGCAGTCCAGCAGTCTCATATGCCAATCGGATGATGCTTTTCAGCCAGAAGGAAAGAGGTAGCAGTCGCTTTTTGACCTCTCCTCTTACCAGAATAGACAATAAACAAAGATGATGTTTGAAATCTTTAGTTGCTTTCAAATAGAATTTTAAAGCAAGATTGTGTAATAGTCGTTCCTTCTTAGAAACTGGATTAGGACACAGAGAAGGAACAATGATTTCCTGGTTAATATTCTTATTAGAAACCACTTTCGGAAGGAAACCAGGTTTGGTACGCAAAACAACCTTATCTGCATGGAACACCAGATAGGGTGAATTACACTGCAAAGCAGACAATTCTGAAACTCTTCGAGCAGAAGAAATAGCTACCAAAAACAAAACTTTCCAAGATAACTTAATATCTATGGAATTTAAAGGTTCAAACGGAACCCCTTGAAGAACTGAAAGAACTAAATTTAGACTCTATGGAGGAGCCACAGGTTTATAGACAGGCTTGATTCTAACTAAAGCCTGTGCAAACGCCTGAACGTCTGGTACTGCTGCCAGACGCTTGTGTAACAGGATAGACAGAGCAGCTATCTGTCCCTTTAAGGAACTAGCTGACAACCCTTTCTCCAATCCTTCTTGGAGAAAAGACAATATCCTTGGAATCCTAATCTTACTCCACAAGTAACCCTTGGATTCACACCAACAAAGATATTTCCGCCATATCTTATGGTAAATTTTCCTGGTGACAGGCTTTCTAGCCTGGATCAGAGTATCTATAACTGATTCAGAGAACCCACGCTTAGCTAGAATTAAGCGTTCCATCTCCAAGCAGTCAGTTGCAGAGAAACTAGATTTGGATGCTTGAATGGACCCTATATTAGAAGATCCTGCCTTGATGGCAGCTTCCATGGTGGAACAGATGACATGTCCACTAGGTCTGCATACCAAGTCCTGCGTGGCCACGCAGGCGCTATCAGAATTACCAAAGCCTTCTCCTGTTTGATTCTGGCTACTAGCCGAGGGAAAAGGGGAAACGGTGGAAAGACATAAGCTAGACTGAAGGACCAAGGCGCTACTAGAGCATCTACCAATGCCGCTTTGGCGTCCCTGGACCCGTAAAGGGGAAGCTTGGTGTTCTGACGGGACGCCATCAGATCCAATTCTGGAATGCCCCATAGCTGGGTCAGCTGAGCAAAAACCTCCGGGTGGAGTTCCCACTCCCCCGGGTGAAAAGTCTGACGATTCAGAAAATCCGCCTCCCAGTTGTCTACTCCTGGGATGTGAATTGCAGATAGATGGCAGGAGTGATCCTCCGCCCATTTGATGATCTTGGTTACTTCCTTCATCACTAGGGAACTCTTTGTTCCTCCCTGATGATTGACGTATGCTACAGTCGTGATGTTGTCCGACTGAAATCTGATGAATTTGGCCTCCGCTAGTTGAGGCCATGCCTGGAGCATGTTGAATATCGCTCTCAGTTCCAAAATGTTTATCGGGAGAAGAGATTCTTCCCGAGACCATAAGCCCTGAGCTTTCAGGGAGTCCCAGACCGCACCCCAGCCTAACAGACTGGCATCGGTCGTGACAATGATCCACTCCGGTCTGCGGAAGCACATTCCCTGAGACAGGTGATCCTGAGACAACCACCAGAGAAGAGAATCTCTGGTTTTCTGGTCCAGTTGTATTTGAGGAGACAAATCTGCATAATCCCCATTCCACTATTTGAGCATGCACAGTTGCAGTGGTCTGAGATGAATTCGGGCAAAAGGGACAACGTCCATTGCCGCAACCATTAATCCGATTACCTCCATGCACTGAGCTACAGAAGGCCGAGGAATGGAATGAAGAACTCCGCTAGTTGAGGCCATGCCTGGAGCGTGTTGAATATCGCTCTCAGTTCCAAAATGTTTATCGGAAGAAGAGATTCTTCCCGAGACCATAAGCCCTGAGCTTTCAGGGAGTCCCAGACCGCACCCCAGCCTAACAGACTGGCATCGGTCGTGACAATGATCCACTCCGGTCTGCGGAAGCACATTCCCTGAGACAGGTGATCCTGAGACAACCACCAGAGAAGAGAATCTCTGGTTTTCTGGTCCAGTTGTATTTGAGGAGACAAATCTGCATAATCCCCATTCCACTGTTTGAGCATGCACAGTTGCAGTGGTCTGAGATGAATTCGGGCAAAAGGGACAACGTCCATTGCCGCAACCATTAATCCGATTACCTCCATGCACTGAGCTACAGAAGGCCGAGGAATGGAATGAAGAACTCGGCAAGTAGTTAGAAGCTTTAACTTCCTGACCTCCGTCAGAAATATTTTCATTTCTACCGAGTCTATTAGTGTTCCCAGGAAGGGAACCCTTGTGAGCGGGGACAGAGAACTTTTTTCGACGTTCACCTTCCACCCTTGAGACCTTAGAAAGGCCAGAAAAATGTCCGTATGAGCCTTGGCTCTGTGAAAAGACGACACCTGTATTAAGATGTCATCTAGGTAAGGTGCTACTGCAATGCCCCGCAGTCTTAGTACCGCTAGAAGGGATCCTAGCACCTTTGTGAAAATTCTGGGAGCGGTGGCCAACCCGAAAGGAAGGGCCACAAACTGGTAATGCTTGTCCAGAAAGGCGAGCCTTAGGAACTGATGGTGATCTTTGTGGATAGGAATATGTAGGTAAGCATCATTTAAATCCACAGTAGTCATATATTGACCTTCCTGGATCATCAGTAAGATTGTCCGAATGGTTTCCATTTTGAATGATGGAACTCTCAGGAATTTGTTTAGAATTTTTAGATCCAGGATTGGCCTGAAAGTTCCTTCCTTTTTGGGAACTACAAACAGGTTTGAGTAAAAACCCAGTCCTTGTTCTGCAATTGGAACTGGGTGTATCACTCCCATCTTTAGTAGATCTTCTACACAGCGTAAGAACGCCTGTTTCTTTGTCTGGTCTGAAGACAAACGAGACATGTGGAACCTTCCCCTTGGAGAAGAGTCCTTGAATTCTAGAAGATACCCCTGAACAACAATTTCTAATGCCCAGGGATCTGGGACATCTCTTGCCCAAGCCTGAGCAAAGAGAGAAAGTCTGCCCCTTACTAGATCCGGTCCCGGATCGGGGGCTACCCCTTCATGCTGTCTTGGTAGCAGCCGCAGGCTTCTTGGCCTGTTTACCCTTGTTCCAGCCCTGGAAAGGTTTCCAGGTTGCTTTGGGCTGTGAAGCGTTACCCTCTTGCTTTGCGGTTGCAGAGGTTGAAGCAGGTCCGCTCCTAAAGTTGCGAAAATTAGCCTTATTTTTGGCCTTAAACGGTCTATCTTGCGGAAGGGCATGGCCCTTTCCCCCAGTGATATCCAAAATAATTTCTTTCAACTCGGGGCCGAAGAGGGTCTTTCCCTTGAAAGGAATATTTAGTAATTTTGTTTTGGACGACACGTCAGCCGACCATGATTTGAGCCAAAGCGCTCTTCGCGCCATAATGGCAAAACCAGAATTTTTTGCCGCTAACTTAGCGAATTTTAAAGCGGCGTCTGTGATAAAAGAATTAGCCAGCTTTAGAGCATGAATTCTATCCATGACTTAGTCATATGAAGTCTCCCTCTGGAGCTACTCCTCCAGCGCCTCAAACCAAAAAGCCGCTGCAGTAGTTACAGGAATAATGCAGGCAATCGGTTGAAGAAGGAAACCTTGTTGAACAAATATTTTCTTTCGTAAACCTTCTAAATTTTTATCCATAGGATCTTTGAAAGCACAACTGTCTTCTATTGGTATGGTTGTGCGCTTGGCTAGTGTTGAAACTGCTCCCTCTACCTTAGGGACCGTCTGACACGCGTCCTGCCTGGGGTCAGTTATGGGGAACATTTTCTTAAAGATAGGGGGGCTACAAAAGGTACACCTGGTCGATCCCACTCCCTAGTCACAATATCCGCTATCCTCTTAGGGATTGGAAATGCATCAGTGTATACAGGGACTTCTAAAAATTTGTCCATTTTACACAATTTCTCTGGGACCACCATGGGGTCACAATCATCCAGCGTGGCTAGTACCTCCTTAAGCAGTACGCGGAGATGTTCCAGCTTAAATTTAAATGCTAAGAATCTGATTCTGCCCGCTGAGAAACCTTTCCTGAGTCAGAAATTTCTCCTTCAGACAGCACATCCCTCGCTGCCACTTCAGAGTGTTGCGAGGGTACCAGTGATAAATCATCCAAAGCTTCTGATTGCTCATCCTCTGTTCTTAAAACCGAGCTATCACGCTTTTTTGGAAAAACTGGCAGTTTGGATAGAAATGCTGCAAGGGAATTATCCCTAACTGTTGCCAATTGTTTTAATGTAATAGGGGCCAATGCGCTAGAGGTAGTAGACATTGCTTGCGCGGAAGTAACTGGTGTAGACACATGTGGAGAGGAAAGTGGGCTATCCTCATTACCTTCTGTCAAAGAATCATCTTGGGCTACATCTTTAAGTAAGCTAGGAACATTAGCGCATTTAAAACAAAAATGTAAGGGGGGTTCCACCACGGCTACTAAACATATAGAGCAACGTCTATCTGTAGGCTCAGACATGTTAAACAGACAAGTATAGTCACAAGTCGACTTAGACAGCACTCAAATACTTAAAAAAAAACAATTTGAGAAAAAAGGGTACTGTGCCTTTAAATAATAAAAAGCGCACACTTTTTTACTGAAACTTAAAAAATTATCCAATCTTCCTGAAATTTTTAACACATTATCCTAATGCCTTGAAATGGATGCACAGTAAATTTCAAGCCAATTAACCCCTTAATGCCCAAACCAGAGCCACCTAAATTAAAACAACCGGTTAGCAACTACAGCACCGTGCTACAGCAGTCTGCTGTGGCCCTACCTTCCTCTGGGGGTTAGATGAATGGAAGATAAGCCTCTATGTCCTCAAGAAGTCTCTAGACCCTCCACGTGAAGCTGCATGAAGCTGTCTGCAAATGTGACTGCACAACTGAGGCGCAAAATTTAGGCCCCCTCCCTCTCCACTCCGGAGTTGTGGGGCCTTCAAAACCCTAATTAGGTGTCTAAATCTATGCCATGTGGAATAAAACCCCATAAAAACACATCCCAAGTAATAAAAACTTGTATAATGATTATATTTTGCTTAAAAATAATCGATTGCCCCTTTGACAGTGTCCACCAGTGTTTGAGCCCTGCAAATTAAGCCTTCCGTCTATACTGAGTCTTAGAATATGGCTTACCTTCCCCACGTGGGGATTCCTGACAGTCTTCTAGCATTACTAAGTCTTGACTAGAAAAAATGACTGCACATACCTTATAGCAGTTAAGCCTGCAAACTGTTCCCCCCAACTGAAGTTTTCCTGTACTCCTGAGTCCTATGTGGGAACAGCAGTGGATTTTAGTTACAACATGCTAAAATCATCTTCCTCTCAGCAGAATTCTTCATCACTTTCTGCCAGAGAGTAAATAGTACAAACCGGCACTATTTAAAAATAATAAACTTTTGATTGAAGATATAAAAAACTACAAACAACTAACACCACATTCACTTTACCCTCCCGTGGAGATGCTACTTGTTAGAGCGGCAAAGAGAATGACTGGGGGGGGGGGGCAGAGCTATATGGACAGCTCTGCTGTGTGCTCTCTTTGCCACTTCCTGTAGGGAATGAGAATATCCCACAAGTAAGGATGAATCCGTGGACTGGATACACCTTGTAAGAGAAAAGCCTAATGGATACTTCTATTATACTGCATAAAAAAATTAATTATCAGCATTCCATTAGAATAACATAATACGTAGTATCCTAATTTATAAATAAATTACTAACTCCAAAAAAAAACAAACCTGTATGTTTCACAGACTCTACCAACCTTGACAAATATTTAGCCACCAAAATAAACTATTATCTGGATTTACGCATTCACAAGAATAAATTTGGTTCCAAGATTCCCGACTGTCTCTTGCAGATGCCATCTTTAATCATTAGTTACTCTCCCGAATGCCACAAATGCACATGCCTATTTCTAAAACACAGCCACACAAGGGGGTCGTGACATCTACAGGAAGGCAAAGGAATAGCTTTGTCTTTGTAAAGTAAAAAAAAAAAAAAGTGCTGCTGCAAATTACTCCTGAATTTACTACTCTCCATCCTCAAACCATGACCCCTTGTTCTGCTGCTCCAGTTTTATATATCTATTGTCAACTCTCTCCATTTTCTCCTCCTCCAAGTTGTACTTAAAAGGAATATGAAACACAAAAATCTTCTTTTGTTACTCAGACAGAGCATACAATTTTAAAAAAGGTTCCAATGTACTTCTATTAACAAATTTGCTTTGGTCCCATGGTATTTGTTGCTGGTGAGATACCTAGGTGTCTAGAGCACTACATGGCAGAAAATAGTACTGTCATCTAGTGTTCCTGCAAATGGCTAGTGCTGCCGTATAGAGCTCCAGACACCTGCCCTCCCCTGAGCTTACACTCCTGCTTTTCAACAAAGGATACCAAGAGAACAAAAAATGATAATAGAAAGTTGTTTAAAACTGCATGTTAAAGCTGAATCATAAAAGAAAAATGTTGGGTTTTATATCCTTTTAAGTCAAGGTATTTCCACAAACTGTAAGTTTGATTTTATCATGTACCATTTTAGTACTAAAATTATACATTCATGTGATTTTAAATGGTTTGATACTATATATCTATTTGTGTAACATAAATCTAAACTTCTGGGGACATAAAACCCCAAATTAGTCTTTCATGATTTAAATATTACAAACATTTTTAAACAACTTTGCAATTTAATTCTGTTATCAATGTTGCTTCATTCTCTCTCTATCTTTTATTGAAGGTGCAACAATGCAATACTGGGAGCTAGCTTATCTTGTCATTGGTGGGCCAATGACAAGAGGCATATATGCGCAGCCACCAATCAGCAGCTAGCTCCCAGCTCCTGAGCCTACCTAGGTATGTTTTTTTAACAAAGGATACCAAAATAACAAAGCAAATTAGATAACAGAAGTAAATAAGAAAGTTGTATAACATTGTATTGTCTTTCTGAATCAGAAAATATTTTTTGGGGGTTTCATGTTTCTTTTATAAAATAAATTATAAACAATCAGTAGAAAGTCAAACCAGTACTGAAACCTATCAGCAGAGGTTATGGAATAGGATTATATTGTAGATCCATATAAGAAGGCAAAAGACAAGTCCCTGCGACTACCATGGAAGGTCTGTGACAACATTTCCCATGAAATAAAAAATAGAGTGACTAACCAAACCCCATACACATCCATCTGTCAAGCACTGTACAATTTGGGGGGGGGGGGGGAGGGCCTCAACATAAACTGAAAACCCCACTCACTGAAGAATCATATGCCCATCTTTATTCTTCACCTTCCTCAGCGGAGGTAAAGACAAGACTAGTTTCTGGTAAGGTGAGAGGGTTTTCATAGCGCTCTTGGGGTTTGGGAATCTTTGTCTCCTAGTGGTCAGGAAAGGTAATTTAATTCCCAGGAGTAATGGATTGTGGACTCTCACTAACTATATGAAATAAATCATTGTATTCTTTCTTAACCCTTTAAGGACACAGCTTTCAGTTTGCTCAATTGTTTTATGACGGAAAAATTCCGTCATATGTCCTTAAGAGGTTAAATAAATAGTCATAAAAAAATGGGTAGAGCAGTGGCAGACAATTTTAAAGCATGCAAAATTATGCTGCAATCACTTGGAGTTAAAAGGTTATTTCATACACAGTTTTAGATGCAACTAGCAAAACAGAATTACTGAAAGTGCATTATTTTTTACAGCCTTGGTTCAAAGTTGTATATTGACCTGTGCACAATAGCTTACAATCTAAAAGATGTTTAATTCTGTTCACACACACATTAATACTTCTATGCTGGTCAAAATGAGCAAATAATATACAACACAATCAAGAGATATCAACAATAATACCAAACTTGATGAGTTTTGTCTCAGTGGAAAGAACAAAGCTCCACCTCACTAATACTAATGGTATAAGTGGGAATTATGATGCAATGTGAAAGCGCATACAATAAATTGAAAGCAGTTGATTAAATAAAAACATAAATTTTATTTATTTTGCATACACTTTATTTTTTCTGTTCGGGGGCTGCAGTGTTTGTATCCCAACCAAATGGCCACATTGTGCCCATATTCACTCTTCAATTCCCTTTACACCAGTTTGCAGTGTATGTGCTGTTCCAAAAAAAAAATTAAATAAATAAAAAAAATTATCACACACAGTAATCAGATTGCTCAGAGGCCAGCACCTAAGTCTTTATAAGATTATGGCAAATTTAGAAAACTAGTCTAATTTGCACAAGAATGTCTCTTTAATTCACTCTCACCTACGCTTGCAGTATATTTAAAACATATTTGTTGATAGTTAATTTTAACAAACAAAAGTAAAATGTAACCCTTTTTGGACAACGAGCGAGTTGTGCACGCCTTTACATACTGCACAGTCAATATTAAACTTTCATTGTTTTGAGTATTCTCTTTAAAAAAAAAAAAGTGCCTCATTCTCTTGGTGAACCCTATTCCCAAAAACTCTGGCATGGAACAAAAACATCAGCTTATTTGACGGAGAACTATATTGTAAAGTAAGGGTCTCTCCTTCACATAAAGATTAGTAAAATCCCTTTAACGAGATACGTTTCAAAAGGTACATTTTTCATTTAAACAATCCCTGTAAGGCATCTAGTAAAATCTCTTCAGACCAGAAAGCTTTACAAATTCAGGCCTGGTATCCTTTGTTGAAGAGCAAACGTAGGTACACTCATAGGGGCTTAGAAGTGTGCATATATCTTTAGCACTCAGACAGAAACCGCATGCAGCAGTGTTTGTGGAAAAGTTATACATTGTTACCAATACTGTTTCCATACAGTGCTATAGACATGTGCACACCCCATAAGTTCCAGTGAGCTAATATGATTGCTCTTCAACAATGGATATCAGGAGTACAAAGCAAATTTGATCAAATAAACCATTTCTAAACCATGAAGAGATGATTTTGCTTTTAGCTTCCATTTAAAATGATACTGGCTACTCTGCATTAAAGTGATAAAACATAATTTATGTAAGAACTTACCTGATAAATTCATTTCTTTCATATTAGCAAGAGTCCATGAGCTAGTTACGTATGGGATATACAATCCTACCAGGAGGGGGCAAAGTTTCCCAAACCTCAAATGCCTATAAATACACCCCTCACCACACCCACAATTCAGTTTAACGAATAGCCAAGTAGTGGGGTGATAACAAAAAGGAGTAAAAAAGCATACAAAAGAGGAACTGGAAATATAATTGTACTTTTATACAAAAAAAACCCACAACCACCATAAAAAAAGGGTGGGCCTCATGGACTCTTGCCACTATAAAAGAAATTAATTTATCAGGTAAGTTCTTACATACATTATGTTTTCTTTCATGTAATTGGCAAGAGTCCATGAGCTAGTGATGTATGGGATAGAAATAGCCAAGATGTGGAAGTCCACAGAAGAGTCACTAGAGAGCAAGGGATAAAATAACAGCAGCTATTTCCACTGAGAAATTAAATCCACACAATAATTAAGGTTTTCTTAAAAAACAAAAACAAATCAAAAGCAGTAGAATCAAACACTGCAAAGTCAGATGTACTCCAGCACCAGTGGTTGTGTGCGGGCTGAAAGAGCCACCGCTTGAAGACTCCAACACAATCCAAAGTCAATAACTTTAGCAGCACAGCAAAGGTAAGTAATATTCCAGCTTTATTTAGTACCAGGAGGAAAATATACATGACGTTTCGGGCTCAAATGCCCTTAATGATATGACCTCTTGCAGTATACGCCTTACTTAAATACCTGTCACCACAGGTGCAACTAATTACATCTTTACCTAACTTTGTCAGAACATATTATTTAAATCTAAGCGCCACCTACTGAATAGTCAATATATAATACATCTTAATAAAATAATAATTGACTTGGTTTTATTAAGATGTATTATATATTGACCACTAGGTGGCGCTTAGATTTAAATAATGTGTTCTGACAAAGTTAGGTAAAGATGTAATTAGTTGCACCTGTGGCGACAGGTATTTAAAGTAAGGTGTATACTGCAAAGAGGTCATATGATTAAGGGCATTTGAGCCTGAAACGTCATGTATATTTTCCCCCTGGTACTAAATAAAGCTGGAATATTACTTACCTTTGCTGTGCTGCTGAAGTTATTGACTTTGAGTAGAATCAGACAGCTGCCTGAAGAACTTTTCTACCAAAGACTGCTTCAGAAGAAGCAAAATACATAAAAATGGTAAAAACAATAAAAGTATGCAAAGAAGACCAAATTTCTGATTTGCAAATTTGATCAACTGAAGCTTCATTCTGAAAAAGCCCAAGAAATGGTGACAACATTGGTAGAATGAGCTGTAAATCTCCGAGATGGGGCCTGCCCTGCCTCCAAATAAGCCTTGAGAAACAAAAGCTTTAACGAGGATGCCAAAGAAATGGCAGAGGCTTTCTAAGCTTCTCTGGAACCAGAAAAACAACAAATAGACTAGAAGTCTTCTGAAATTCTAGTAACCTCGACATAGAATTATAAAGCTCTTACCACATCCAAAGAATTCTTTAGGATTAGGATACAAAGAAGGAACAACAATTTTTCTACTAATGTTGTTCAAATCCAAAACCTTAGGAAAAAAAGAAGTCCACAAAACAACTTATCTAGATGAAAAAAAACAGATAAGGAGACACACAAGACAGAGCTGATAAATCAGTAACTCTTGTAGCAGAAGAGATAGTCAAAAGAAACAACACTTTCCAAGAAAGTAGATAAACTTAAAAGAAAATATAGGCTCAAAAGAAAGAGCCTGCAAAATCTTTAAACCAAATAAGACTCCAAAAAGGAGAAATTTATAAATGAACAGGCTTGATACCAACCAAAGCCTGAACAAAACAGTGAATATCAGCAAGTTTAAACAATCTTTCTAGGAAATAAAACCGAAAGAACAGAGGATTTGTCCCTTCAAAAAAATTGCAGACAAACTTATCCAAACCATCCTGAAAAAAACTGTAAAATCCTAGGAATTCTAAAAGAATGCCAAGAGAATTTATGAGAAGAACACCATAAAATATAGGTTTTCCAAACCTGATAATACATGTTCCTTGAAACAGACTTATAAGCCTGCAACATAGTGATAAAAACTGAGTCAGCAAAACCTCTATGACTAAACACTAATCAATTTCCATCCCATCAAATTAGTAATTTGAGATCCTGATGGAAAAATAGCCCCTAAAACAAGAGGGCTGGCCAAAGAGAAAGCGGCCAAGGATGGCAACTGGACATCTGAACAAGATCCACATACCAAACCTGTGAGGCCATTCTGATGCTATCAAACACATGAGACTATTCCAATATGATCTTGGAAATTACCCTTAGAAGAAAAAAACAGAGGCGGAAAAATGTAGTTAGGTTGCA
Organism: Bombina bombina; assembly: GCF_027579735.1. Lineage (NCBI taxonomy): Eukaryota > Metazoa > Chordata > Amphibia > Anura > Bombinatoridae > Bombina > Bombina bombina. The sequence continues at coordinate 164,474,585 of NC_069499.1, read as the reverse complement.
AAACCAAGACACTGCTAATGCATCCACCATTTCTGCCTTAGGATCCCTGGACCTGAAAAAGTACCTGGGAAATTGAGAAAACATCTGTATAGATATACCACTGTCCCGGATATAAAGACTGACGGCTGAGATAATCCACCTCCCAAATGTCTAAACCTGAGATAAAAAAAATCATAGAAATTAGACAGGAGATGAATTCCATCTAAGAATGTATTCAAGATACTTCTTAATTGCTAAGGAACTGCGAGTCCCTATTTTGATGATTGACATATGCCACATTTGTTATATTGTCTGTCTGAAAGCAAAATGAAAAGTTCTCTCTTAAAAAAAGAGGCCAAGCCTGAAAGAGCTCTGAAAATAGCACAGAGTTCTAAAATAATGATTGGAAACCTCGCCTCCTGAAGTTTCCAAACCCCTTGTGCTGTCAGAGACCCTCAGACAGCTCCCCAACCTGTAAGACTTGCATCCATTAAGAATAATAAAAGGAGGCCCCCTGGAAAAAACGATGATAGTCTAATCACCAAAGAGAGTGTTAGGATTAAAGAATATCAACTGTTATATCTGAAAACAATCCCTGCACCATTGATTCAGTATGCAAAGCAAAAGAGGTCTCAGATGAAAAATGAGCAAAAGGAACCACGCCCAATGCTGCAGTTATAAGACCATAAACTTCCATGCACATAGCCACTGAAAGGAATGTTCTAGACTGTAAATTAGACAGGTTAACGCCAATTACAATTGACTTTTGTCCGATAAAGGCAAAGACATGAACACAGAATCCATCTAGAAACCCAAAAAGAGGTGACCCTTGTCTGAGGAATCACGAAACTATTAGGTAAATTAAATCCTCTAACCATGTCTTGAAGAAACAAAACTAGTTGATTCATGAGAGATTCCAATAAAAGAAAAGAGTAAGCTAATACCAAGATGCCATCCAAATAAGGAAACTTCACAATACCCTACTGTCTTATTACAGAAAGAAGGGCACCCAGAACCTTTGAAAAGATTCATAAAACGGTTGCTAGACCAAATGGAAAAGCGACAAATTGGTAAAGCTTATCTAAAAAAAGAGAATCTAAGAATCCGCAAGTGGTCTGAATGAAATAAAATATATGAGGATAAACATCCTGTAAAATGGAGTGGACATGAAATGACCTTGCTGAACAAAAAGGCATAATAGTCGTTATAATTGCCAACTTGAGAGTTGAGACTCTAACAAAACAATACAAAGTCTTCAGATCCAAGATTGGACTGAATAAACCTCTCTTCTTTGGGACAAACAATAGAACTGAATAGAAACCCAATCCATGTTCCTGCTAAATAACTGGTATAATCATTCCTGAAAAAAAATCCACAGAGTGTACTGAGAAAGAAAGATTCTTCCCATAGAAGATCTCATTCAAAAAAATCTATTCAAACCCTAAGAATAATATAGATTTTGGACTGAGTTCATCCAAAACCAATCTAATCTGCCCCCCACCAGAAGGACTGGTTTGAGAACCGCACTTTCATGCAGACTAATAACTAGTAATTATATAGCGTTTTTTCTCCCAGGAGGATACAAAGAAACGCTTTTTCAGTGCTTACAATCGGAGTTAACCAAATTAGCAGCTGATAAAACGGTTATTATCCAAATACATGGTACACAATAAATTGACCTCAAAAGGCCGAAGGGCTGTATTAACCCTGCCTGGATATGAATCTATGAACCTTGGATCTAGAACAAGCGTTTGTAGTCAGGACATCTCCAACTGATCTACATCACTAGACTTAAAGTAGGGCAGAAAAAAACTCTAAACGTCCAAATAGTGGAGATAATAGAAATCAAACAAATTATTATCCTAACAAGCTAGAGATAATAAAAAATATTTGAAATCATAATCATAGATATAGTAAACCTAATAAAATGAATACATCAGAAGTAAATACTTGAGAATCTAAAACTGCTTATGCTAACTGTTCAACAAAAGGTTGAGAGAACAGTAATCTCAGCCACAGATAAAGCTGAGCTAAAATTATAAACAGTACGTGAATATGCTCTACTAAAGTTATATTCAAACGCTAAAGAATCCTAAAAATAAGTACCAATTTCCACAGAAACAGTAGTACAGTCCCAAAAGGGAATCAGGATAAACCATTCGTTAGAACATAATACAGATAGTATCTTGAATAGGAAAAAAACATCAGGAGCAAAATTAAAATCTTAAAATCCAGATTTTAAAATAACAGTTAATAGGACTAGGCTCCTAAAAGCTAAAAAATAACAAATTTTCCTTAACAAAGAACAAAGTGTTCAAATGAGAAATAAGGAGAATTTTTAACAAAACTGTCTCTGATACAGGATCCTTTGAATCAAAGAAAACCATCAGTAGAATAAACTTAAGTATGCTGTCTGTCAGAACAAAATTAATTAAATCTTAATTTTGAAAAGACCTCGTAAGTTTATTTAAAGGCATAATAGCAGTCATAACCTTTAATGATAAAAGCAATAACGTGATGTTTGCAGATGAAATCAAGTACATGAACTGGGTAAGTATAAACAGTAAATGTCATTGAACATGTAAAAACATTATTAGCATAAAATATAATAAATGCCACATAATTGAGCTGAAGAAATAACAGCTTAATAAATGGAAAGAACACGCTTAGCTTTGTAGAATTGTGTTTCAAGGCATCATGGTTTCTACAGTAACAGAGTCAGGATCAGAATGAGACATCTCGCAAAATGTAACAGAAATAAGAAAAATAACATTAGGCAAAACATTCAATTTCCACAATGTAACAGTTTCAGTAGATAGAAAAACAAAGATAGGATATATATTTAAACAAAAAAATAAAATAAAAAAGCAGGCATAGGGGGGGCGGAGCCTAACCAGGCAGTGGAATGGCTGCTAGTGAATAAAGCTCCGGGAACAGTTACCATTCCTGGGTATGAAGATAAGGTGAAACAGAGCCTAACAACCTTGCATCGTGCAGCTCAACACCTATAAACAGGTCGTACATGCCTGGGTGAAAATATTACTGCGGAATCACAGAGACAGAGGCACCGGAGGTTTCTCACATACAGACCCGGGCCTGTAAGCGCATGTAACATACAGCACAAGACCACCTCTACAGCTATATGACCGCAGGCAGAGACACAAGACTCGCACACAGAGGCGACTAACAGATCGGGAAGCTCTTCACTTACTTACACCGGCTCCAGCCCGACGCCATTATAGCCCACGTGGCTTGAAGTGAAAAGAGCCTCCGGACACGGAACATAAACATGAGGTACAAGGGCATGATGAGATAAATGGGGAATGACAAATATGTAACCCAGAACAGGCACACCTGAACAATAAGGGGCTAATCGCTGAGACAGTACAAGTGCTGCAAGTTTTTTAAAGGGGATGTCAGCGTAACATGCCCTGATATATGACACTAACAGTAATGGAGATTTAGGGCATATAACTATAACTACTATTGATATAATTGCTGCGCCCTGTAACTACGATTAGAGACCTGGAAACAGATCTAAATTGGTGTGTTGGGCTGTTTACTTCTCCTTTTGGGCCTACTCTCTCCTCCCTAACTTACAAGTGTCAAAGACACCATTACATAATAATAAAATGGCTGCTAAGTCAAGATCGAAAGGCGACAAAGTTACTAAAAGTCAGGCCTCACTGCCAGCTTCTGTCAGCAGCTTCTTCCAGTTTCTGTCAGCAGCTTCTTCCAGAGTTCAACTAACAACTGTACAGACACAGACACCTTCTCACAGCAACCTAACAACACTACTTCATCACCCTCCATCTTAACTGATCTTCCCACAGATTATGCAGCTCAGATTAAAGCAGACATTGCAAATCTGCCCACAAAGGCAGATTTTGATGCCCTCAAGGACATTATGACCTCAGATCTGGCAAATATGAAGAGGGACATAAATGAAATAGGGCAGAGGATTGAATGTGTGGAGGAATCGCAAGATACAATAAACTCCCTATTTGATAATATTTCCACTCAAACCAATGTTCAGTACGCTCAAATAGAGTCGCTACAGGACAAAGTCGAAGAATTAGACAATAGGGGGCGTCGCAACAATTTATGGATCAGAGGGGTCCCAGAATCAGTGTTACAGTCTGATATTATTGGCTATTTACAGGGCCTTTTCAAGTTTTTATTAAAAGACCAACAGGCTCCAGACATGGAGCTAGATAGAGCACATAGGGCGTTAAGGCCCACCCCTCCACCTAACGCACCCCCCAGGGACATAATATTAAGATACCTACATTACACCGATAAGGAGAAGGTGTGGCAAGCGGCTCGCTCGACACCTACTATCCAGTACCTGGCTCATAGTTTACAGATTTATATGGATCTAAGTCCTGCTACAGTCCAGAGGAGAAAGGAGGTACGATACATTACTAAAGTCCTGCAAGACAAACACATCAGATACAGATGGGGATTCCCGTTTAGCTTGAATGTGACTCATGAAGGACGCTCCATCACCTACAGAAACGAACAGGACTTACCCCTCCTCTCTGAGGCACTGGGCCTTTCTTTCCAGCAACCCCACCCATCGGATGTCCGACCGGAGGGATCAGAATCATATAAACAACACCAGTATGCCAAAGGTCCATCTCAGAGTTGGACGAAAGTTCCCCCGAAAAGAAAGCAACATAAAATCCCAGCTAGCCCGAACTTAAATGGAGACAAAGCCAACACATGACATTTATTTCAAGCTTTTGGATAGCTGGGTGAAGTTACAGCAATGACACTGTAGGGGATGGTACCGGGGATATCCCGTCCCTCCTAATGGTAATATATTATGGGCAAAAGTAAATATGAGGACCATTAGGTTGAGTCCCTTAAAACTTATTACTTTAAGATCTGTTTAGTATAAATTGAAGCCTTCTTTGATGATAGGAGGAAGTTGGCGGGAGGAGAAGTTAGTTTGGAATATTTAACTTAGTTCAGGTTTAGCCTTGTTCTTATGAGCTGATCACAATTGCTTTATTTTGCTATTTGTTATACTCTCTGTTTCAAAACAAGATAATGTTATTATGACAATGGAATAGGTATTGAGCAAACTCCTCAGTACGATGCTTACCTCACTTGGCGGGTTCGACCAAGAGGTTATATGTATTGTTATGTTTTTGTATGTTTTTTGTTGTTTTTGTTCTTTGTTTTGTTTTTTCACTAGTTTACATGTAATGTCAGAATACGAGCACACCCATGTTTCCATACCAGTGCAGGTGCGGTCTTCTCTACATAAACGTCAACATAGTCCACAGAGTCTTCTCTACATAAAACAGAATTTATGTTTACCTGATAAATTACTTTCTCCAACGGTGTGTCCGGTCCACGGCGTCATCCTTACTTGTGGGATATTCTCTTCCCCAACAGGAAATGGCAAAGAGCCCAGCAAAGCTGGTCACATGATCCCTCCTAGGCTCCGCCTACCCCAGTCATTCGACCGACGTTAAGGAGGAATATTTGCATAGGAGAAACCATATGGTACCGTGGTGACTGTAGTTAAAGAAAATAAATTATCAGACCTGATTAAAAAAACCAGGGCGGGCCGTGGACCGGACACACCGTTGGAGAAAGTAATTTATCAGGTAAACATAAATTCTGTTTTCTCCAACATAGGTGTGTCCGGTCCACGGCGTCATCCTTACTTGTGGGAACCAATACCAAAGCTTTAGGACACGGATGAAGGGAGGGAGCAAATCAGGTCACCTAAATGGAAGGCACCACGGCTTGCAAAACCTTTCTCCCAAAAATAGCCTCAGAAGAAGCAAAAGTATCAAACTTGTAAAATTTGGTAAAAGTGTGCAGTGAAGACCAAGTCGCTGCCCTACATATCTGATCAACAGAAGCCTCGTTCTTGAAGGCCCATGTGGAAGCCACAGCCCTAGTGGAATGAGCTGTGATTCTTTCGGGAGGCTGCCGTCCGGCAGTCTCGTAAGCCAATCTGATGATGCTTTTAATCCAAAAAGAGAGAGAGGTAGAAGTTGCTTTTTGACCTCTCCTTTTACCGGAATAAACAACAAACAAGGAAGATGTTTGTCTAAAATCCTTTGTAGCATCTAAATAGAATTTTAGAGCGCGAACAACATCCAAATTGTGCAACAAACGTTCCTTCTTTGAAACTGGTTTCGGACACAGAGAAGGTACGATAATCTCCTGGTTAATGTTTTTGTTAGAAACAACTTTTGGAAGAAAACCAGGTTTAGTACGTAAAACCACCTTATCTGCATGGAACACCAGATAAGGAGGAGAACACTGCAGAGCAGATAATTCTGAAACTCTTCTAGCAGAAGAGATTGCAACTAAAAACAAAACTTTCCAAGATAATAACTTAATATCAACGGAATGTAAGGGTTCAAACGGAACCCCCTGAAGAACTGAAAGAACTAAATTGAGACTCCAAGGAGGAGTCAAAGGTTTGTAAACAGGCTTAATTCTAACCAGAGCCTGAACAAAGGCTTGAACATCTGGCACAGCTGCCAGCTTTTTGTGAAGTAACACAGACAAGGCAGAAATCTGTCCCTTCAGGGAACTTGCAGATAATCCTTTTTCCAATCCTTCTTGAAGGAAGGATAGAATCTTAGGAATCTTAACCTTGTCCCAAGGGAATCCTTTAGATTCACACCAACAGATATATTTTTTCCAAATTTTGTGGTAAATCTTTCTAGTTACAGGCTTTCTGGCCTGAACAAGAGTATCGATAACAGAATCTGAGAACCCTCGCTTCGATAAGATCAAGCGTTCAATCTCCAAGCAGTCAGCTGGAGTGAAACCAGGTTCGGATGTTCGAACGGACCCTGAACAAGAAGGTCTCGTCTCAAAGGTAGCTTCCAAGGAGGAGCCGATGACATATTCACCAGATCTGCATACCAAGTCCTGCGTGGCCACGCAGGAGCTATCAAGATCACCGACGCCCTCTCCTGATTGATCCTGGCTACCAGCCTGGGGATGAGAGGGAACGGCGGGAACACATAAGCTAGTTTGAAGGTCCAAGGTGCTACTAGTGCATCCACTAGAGCCGCCTTGGGATCCCTGGATCTGGACCCGTAGCAAGGAACTTTGAAGTTCTGACGAGAGGCCATCAGATCCATGTCTGGAATGCCCCACAGCTGAGTGACTTGGGCAAAGATTTCCGGATGGAGTTCCCACTCGCCCGGATGCAATGTCTGACGACTCAGAAAATCCGCTTCCCAATTTTCCACTCCTGGGATGTGGATAGCGGACAGGTGGCAGGAGTGAGACTCCGCCCATAGAATGATTTTGGTCACTTCTTCCATCGCTAGGGAACTCCTTGTTCCCCCCTGATGGTTGATGTACGCAACAGTTGTCATGTTGTCTGATTGAAACCGTATGAACTTGGCCCTCGCTAGCTGAGGCCAAGCCTTGAGAGCATTGAATATCGCTCTCAGTTCCAGAATATTTATCGGTAGAAGAGATTCTTCCCGAGACCAAAGACCCTGAGCTTTCAGGGATCCCCAGACCGCGCCCCAGCCCATCAGACTGGCGTCGGTCGTGACAATGACCCACTCTGGTCTGCGGAATGTCATCCCTCGTGACAGGTTGTCCAGGGACAGCCACCAACGGAGTGAGTCTCTGGTCCTCTGATTTACTTGTATCTTCGGAGACAAGTCTGTATAATCCCCATTCCACTGACTGAGCATGCACAGTTGTAATGGTCTTAGATGAATGCGCGCAAAAGGAACTATGTCCATAGCCGCTACCATCAACCCGATCACTTCCATGCACTGAGCTATGGAAGGAAGAGGAACGGAATGAAGTATCCGACAAGAGTCTAGAAGCTTTGTTTTTCTGGCCTCTGTCAGAAATATCCTCATTTCTAAGGAGTCTATTATTGTTCCCAAGAAGGGAACCCTTGTTGACGGAGATAGAGAACTCTTTTCCACGTTCACTTTCCATCCGTGAGATCTGAGAAAGGCCAGGACGATGTCCGTGTGAGCCTTTGCTTGAGGAAGGGACGACGCTTGAATCAGAATGTCGTCCAAGTAAGGTACTACAGCAATGCCCCTTGGTCTTAGCACAGCTAGAAGGGACCCTAGTACCTTTGTGAAAATCCTTGGAGCAGTGGCTAATCCGAAAGGAAGCGCCACGAACTGGTAATGCTTGTCCAGGAATGCGAACCTTAGGAACCGATGATGTTCCTTGTGGATAGGAATATGTAGATACGCATCCTTTAAATCCACCGTGGTCATGAATTGACCTTTCTGGATGGAAGGAAGAATAGTTCGAATGGTTTCCATCTTGAACGATGGAACCTTGAGAAACTTGTTTAAGATCTTGAGATCTAAGATTGGTCTGAACGTTCCCTCTTTTTTGGGAACTATGAACAGATTGGAGTAGAACCCCATCCCTTGTTCTCTTAATGGAACAGGATGAATCACTCCCATTTTTAACAGGTCTTCTACACAATGTAAGAATGCCTGTCTTTTTATGTGGTCTGAAGACAACTGAGACCTGTGGAACCTCCCCCTTGGGGGAAGTCCCTTGAATTCCAGAAGATAACCTTCTAGCGCCCAAGGATCCAGAACATCTCTTGCCCAAGCCTGAGCGAAGAGAGAGAGTCTGCCCCCCACCAGATCCGGTCCCGGATCGGGGGCCAACATTTCATGCAGTCTTGGTAGCAGTGGCAGGTTTCTTGGCCTGCTTTCCCTTGTTCCAGCCTTGCATTGGTCTCCAAGCTGGCTTGGCTTGAGAAGTATTACCCTCTTGCTTAGAGGACGTAGCACCTCGGGCTGGTCCGTTTCTACGAAAGGGACGAAAATTAGGTTTATTTTTTGCCTTGAAAGGCCGATCCTGAGGAAGGGCGTGGCCCTTACCCCCAGTGATATCAGAGATAATCTCTTTCAAGTCAGGGCCAAACAGCGTTTTCCCCTTGAAAGGAATGTTAAGTAGCTTGTTCTTGGAAGACGCATCAGCCGACCAAGATTTCAACCAAAGCGCTCTGCGCGCCACAATAGCAAACCCAGAATTCTTAGCCGCTAACCTAGCCAATTGCAAAGTGGCGTCTAGGGTGAAAGAATTAGCCAATTTGAGAGCATTGATTCTGTCCATAATCTCCTCATAAGGAGGAGAATCACTATCGACCGCCTTTATCAGCTCATCGAACCAGAAACATGCGGCTGTAGCGACAGGGACAATGCATGCAATTGGTTGTAGAAGGTAACCCTGCTGAACAAACATCTTTTTAAGCAAACCTTCTAATTTTTTATCCATAGGATCTTTGAAAGCACAACTATCCTCTATGGGTATAGTGGTGCGTTTGTTTAAAGTGGAAACCGCTCCCTCGACCTTGGGGACTGTCTGCCATAAGTCCTTTCTGGGGTCGACCATAGGAAACAATTTTTTAAATATGGGGGGAGGGACGAAAGGAATACCGGGCCTTTCCCATTCTTTATTAACAATGTCCGCCACCCGCTTGGGTATAGGAAAAGCTTCTGGGAGCCCCGGCACCTCTAGGAACTTGTCCATTTTACATAGCTTCTCTGGGATGACCAACTTGTCACAATCATCCAGAGTGGATAATACCTCCTTAAGCAGAATGCGGAGATGTTCCAACTTAAATTTAAATGCAATCACATCAAGTTCAGCCTGTTGAGAAATGTTCCCTGAATCAGTAATTTCTCCCTCAGACAAAACCTCCCTGGCCCCATCAGACTGGGTTAGGGGCCCTTCAGAGATATTAGTATCAGCGTTGCCATGCTCTTCAGTATCTAAAACAGAGCAGCCGCGCTTACGCTGACAAGTGTTCATTCTGGCTAAAATGTTTTTGACAGAATTATCCATTACAGCCGTTAATTGTTGCATAGTAAGGAGTATTGGCGCGCTAGATGTACTAGGGGCCTCCTGAGTGGGCAAGACTCGTGTAGACGAAGGAGGGAATGATGCAGTACCATGCTTACTCCCCTCACTTGAGGAATCATCTTGGGCATCATTGTCATTATCACATAAATCACATTTATTTAAATGAATAGGAATTCTGGCTTCCCCACATTCAGAACACAGTCTATCTGGTAGTTCAGACATGTTAAACAGGCATAAACTGGATAACAAAGTACAAAAACGTTTTAAAATAAAACCGTTACTGTCACTTTAAATTTTAAACTGAACACACTTTATTACTGCAATTGCGAAAAAACATGAAGGAATTGTACAAAATTCACCAAATTTTCACCACAGTGTCTTAAAGCCTTAAAAGTATTGCACACCAAATTTGGAAGCTTTAACCCTTAAAATAACGGAACCGGAGCCGTTTTAAACTTTAACCCCTTTACAGTCCCTGGTATCTGCTTTGCTGAGACCCAACCAAGCCCAAAGGGGAATACGATACCAAATGATGCCTTCAGAAAGTCTTTTCTAAGTATCAGAGCTCCTCACACATGCGACTGCATGCCATGCCTCTCAAAAACAAGTGCGCCACACCGGCGCGAAAATGAGGCTCTGCTTATGCTTTGGGAAAGTCCCTAAGTAATAAGGTGTCTAATACAGTGCCTGCCGATATTCTTATATCAAAATACCCAGATAAAATGATTCCTCAAGGCTAAATATGTGTTAATAATGAATCGATTTAGCCCAGAAAAGTCTACAGTCTTAATAAGCCCTTGTGAAGCCCTTATTTATGATCGTAATAAACATGGCTTACCGGATCCCATAGGGAAAATGACAGCTTCCAGCATTACATCGTCTTGTTAGAATTTGTCATACCTCAAGCAGCAAGAGACTGCATACTGTTCCCCCAACTGAAGTTAGTAGCTCTCAACAGTCCTGTGTGGAACAGCCATGGATTTTAGTTACGGTTGCTAAAATCATTTTCCTCATACAAACAGAAATCTTCATCTCTTTTCTGTTTCTGAGTAAATAGTACATACCAGCACTATTTCAAAATAACAAACTCTTGATTGAATAATAAAAACTACAGTTAAACACTAAAAAACTCTAAGCCATCTCCGTGGAGATGTTGCCTGTACAACGGCAAAGAGAATGACTGGGGTAGGCGGAGCCTAGGAGGGATCATGTGACCAGCTTTGCTGGGCTCTTTGCCATTTCCTGTTGGGGAAGAGAATATCCCACAAGTAAGGATGACGCCGTGGACCGGACACACCTATGTTGGAGAAAGAATGTTTGCAAGGTGTGTCACTTACATCGCCTCTCAGGTAATGGTGCTCTTTATCACATATTGTATATGTTTCATAATACTGTAGAATGCAGGCACAAAGGACAAGTAATTTGAATTTTATCACAGCCAACACAAAGGGACTCAATAACCAATATAAACGAAATTTAGCATTGAGGGACTTCGAACAAAAGAAGGGAGATGTGGTTTTCATACAGGAGACTCACTTCATGAGGGGGAGGGAACCCAAAACATTCGAGTACAAATTTGGCCCTACATACTATGCATCCAATGTTATTAAGACAAACGGGGTAGGCATCCTCCTTAATAGAAAGTTACCGTTCACTTTAATCAAGAAGATCACTGACAAAGATGGGCGATACCTCATCTTGATAGGCAAGCTCTGCAACTCCATAGTTACACTAATAAATGTATATGCCCCAAACACAAAACAAGATACATTTTTTAAACATCTATCCAATTTGGTCTTAGAGATGTCAAAAGGGGCAGTAATAATGGGAGGGGACTTTAATTTAACACTGAACCCTACCCTGGACAATTCCACCCAAACCTCCTCTGTCCCACATAGGATTATCAACTCTGTCAAGACACACATGAGGGACCTGACTCTACATGACGCTTGGAGAATACTCTACCCGGACAGTAGGGAGTTTACTTTTTATTCCAACCCACATAATAGACTCTCCCGCATTATTTCATGGTGGATGTCACAAGCTTAGCTTGGGTCACACGCCTGAAGATCCTCCCTAACTCTTGGTCTGACCACTCTGTGGTTAGGTGTGAATTTAACTGGCCGCATATCCCTAATCGACAATATGTTTGGAGACTGGAGGACAGTATTATGGAAGACCCTGTACACTTCCAACGGATTGAAAAATCCATCAAAGAATACTTTTCTATCAATACCTCCTCTCAACCCGCTGTAGATAGTAGGACTTTATGGGACGCTCACAAAACAGTTATTAGAGGAGAGCTCATCAGTATTCACTCATACCAAACCAAGCAAGCTAACAAATTACTAAATGATACCCTTAATTCACTAGCACTACTAGAAGGTCAACTTAGGGAACATCCCACACCAGCAGACACCCTTCTACACGGAGTGTAGAGCTCGGGTCAACCTGTTGTTGGGCAAAGAGTGCAAACAACGGGCTTTCAAGTTAAGTCAAAAATACTACGAGGGAGACAATAAGAGTGGCCCTATATTAGCTAGGAAACTGAAAAGGAGGATTAATAAAAATTATATTCTAACACTCTACAATAAACAAAACAAAGAAGTGCATACATCTGAACAAATAGCAGAATCCTTTAGGACATACTATGAACAGCTTTATAATTTAAATAGAGAAGAAACTCAACCCTCAGACAAAGATAAAAATATTCGAGATTACTTAAAAAATATAGTTCTCCCTCAGCTATCCACAGAGCAAAACCAAACACTTCTAGAACCATTTACATTTAACGAAATTAAAAGTGTGATAACCCAACTCCCATCCAACAAAGCCCCGGGACCTGACGGATTCACTACTCAATATTTTAAAAAATTTAAAGATCTTCTAATCCCCTATGTTACCCCTTTTTAATGACATAACAGAAGATTCACCCTTTACACCGTTAGGGTTAGAGGCTCACATAACAGTTCTCCCAAAACAGAGTAAACCCCCTAATAAACCCGAAAACTTCCGCCCTATATCCCTACTGAATGTAGACATAAAGATCTATGCGAAAATGCTAGCAAACAGACTCAAATTAATACTACCCCATATAATATCCAACGACCAAGTTGGCTTCATTTACTCACGAGAAGCGAAAGATAACACGGTCCGGGCTTCCCACTTAATTAACTACATACAAACACACAATATACCAACGGTGGTGGTCTCAACCGACGTGGAGAAAGCTTTCGACCGCGTCGGTTGGGCTTTCCTACGCCAGACTCTCCAAAAATTCGGGATAGATGATTCTTTTATATCCAAGATTTTTGCACTGTATTCGGCCCCTGCGGCAAGGTTAAGAGTGAACGGTATCTTATCAAATATATTCCACATTTCCAACAGGACCAGACAGGGGTGCCCCCTGTCACCCCTACTATTTGCCTGTGTGGTGGAAGTCCTAGCTTCAAAAATAAGGTCTAGCACAGACATTTCAGGGATTCAAATAAAAGATACAGTACATAAGACACTGTTATATGCAGACGACATCCTATTTTTCCTTTCAAACCCATTAGTGTCAATTCCCCATTTATTACAAGAATTAGATCACTTCCACCTAGCCTCCAAATTCTTAGTGAACAAAAACAAATCTGAAATGTTAGTCTTGCAAAGCAACGATAACCTTACGGCACATATACAGGATGTATGCTCCTTTAGGGTACAGAAATCTAGCCTAAAATACTTGGGAATTATATTAGCCCCCTCCATACGGGAAATGTTTCTACTTAACTATAAATCCTTACAGAGGACTATCGTTAATGATTTGTCCTCATGGCGCTCCCAGCACATTACCTGGTTATCATGCGATAAAGATTAACATTTTGCCGCGGTTGTTATACCTCCTACAATCATTACCCATTCCCTTACCAATAAACTACCTGACGACTCTACAGAACAACATATTTGAATACATATGGGACAAACGTAAAGCCAGAATAAACAAAAAACTTATGTTCCTACATATTAAAAATGGAGGGCTCGGGGTTCAAAATACAGACAAGCAGTTTTTATGCAAAGGGTGGTAGACTGGTTCACAAACTACGATAACAAGGCCTGGGTAAAACTAGAACATGATATATCTGAGCAGAAACACTTGGGGACACTATGCTGGCAACGACGAGTTGGGTTACCAACACACATCTCCCAAAATGCAATAATCTCAGAAACCATTAAGATATGGGACAAAATCATCATAGAATACCCACATGTGTCATCAAGATTTTCCCCACTGACGCCACTTACCGACAACGCAGATTTCACACCAGGGGCAAAAATTCTAAGAGACCCCCAAGCCATAAATAACCAGAGAGCTATAATGATGTTACACCTGGGAAATGAACAGAGTTTGAAACACACAAGCGATCTGATAGAGGAGGGATACACTGTCTTTGGGGATTGGTTTTTGCTGAGACAATGTCATTCTTATATATACAAACACAATGATAAAATAAAAATTCTACGTACACTCACACCATTTGAGGCCTTGTGCACATCATCTTCTCCAACTAGGAGAACTCTCTCACTCACATACTCTATCTTACAATCGACCTCCAACACGCCACACTATATTGATAGTTGGGAGAGAGAGCTTAACATTGAACTCTCGCACAAAGACAGGACATACATGTTCGCATCTATAAATAAAACCTCAGCGTCTAGCAAGCTGGTAGAATTAAACCTTAAAATCATTCAGAGATGGTATCTCACACCCACAAGAATACACAAGATCTTTCCGACCAGCAATGATAGGTGTTGGAGATGTAGGGCCACACCAGGAAACATGACACACATATGGTGTACATGCCCTCCCTTACAGGAAATGTGGGGGAGAATAGCTAGTGAAACCTCAGCTCTGTTGGAGATGGAGGTATCAGTAGAACCAACTATATGGTTATTTAACATTATATATGGGAGATTTCAGGGTTACAAGAGGAGCCTACTATATATTGCAAGTAATAGCTTCAAATCTCTAGTGGCTAGGAATTGGAAGAGTAGGGCAATCCCCACATTAGCTCAGTGGCATCAAAAGATGCATCATGTATTAGAACTAGAAGAATATGCCTACATGAAAAGCAAAAGAGCAGATAAATACATTCAGATGAAGATATTGTGGGAGTCATACACCAACAACATAGCACAAACTCAAACCCCGGCCCCTCCAACTCAATAGAATTCTGTGAGCCTCATGAGTCCTACGATGCATGTGATTTATTCCCACCTTCATGTGTAACACTGTGGAGAAGTCGCAACCTGTAAAATTCTGTAAAATTCTGACTCAACGTTATATGATGTTCTGTTTATAAATGTAAAATCCAACAGCATTAGGAGATACAGACACTTGGACTCTGCTATGTATCTGAACTTTTTGTAATCTTCTATTCATTTTTATTTTCTACTCATTGTAATACTCAAGTTGTAAATTGATCTTTTTGTTCAATAAAGCTGTTTAAAAAAAAATTAAAAAAATAAAGCAGGCATAATTGCTTTTAAATTCATGAAAACAACGAGTAATAGAGGGAGAGGGGTAAATAACTAAATTTGGCGGCAAGAATGACGCATTACGTAAAAGTTAAAAAATTTTGGCACATAACCAACAACAGAAAATGACACAACTCGCGTCATAACAAACCCGATTTCGCTCCAAAACAACTAGCGCCATCAAAATTTTGCGCCAAGAATGACGCAATAAAAACAGCATTTTGTGTCCTCGCAAGCCTAGATTTGCCTGCGAAAAAAAATGAAAAAACAGAATTTATGTTTACCTGATAAATTACTTTCTCCAACAGTGTGTCCGGTCCACGGCGTCATCCTTACTTGTGGGATATTCTCTTCCCCAACAGGAAATGGCAAAGAGCCCAGCAAAGCTGGTCACATGATCCCTCCTAGGCTCCGCCTACCCCAGTCATTCGACCGACGTTAAGGAGGAATATTTGCATAGGAGAAACCATATGATACCGTGGTGACTGTAGTTAAAGAAAATAAATTATCAGACCTGATTAAAAAACCAGGGCGGGCCGTGGACCGGACACACCGTTGGAGAAAGTAATTTATCAGGTAAACATAAATTCTGTTTTCTCCAACATAGGTGTGTCCGGTCCACGGCGTCATCCTTACTTGTGGGAACCAATACCAAAGCTTTAGGACACGGATGAAGGGAGGGAGCAAATCAGGTCACCTAAATGGAAGGCACCACGGCTTGCAAAACCTTTCTCCCAAAAATAGCCTCAGAAGAAGCAAAAGTATCAAACTTGTAAAATTTGGTAAAAGTGTGCAGTGAAGACCAAGTCGCTGCCCTACATATCTGATCAACAGAAGCCTCGTTCTTGAAGGCCCATGTGGAAGCCACAGCCCTAGTGGAATGAGCTGTGATTCTTTCGGGAGGCTGCCGTCCGGCAGTCTCGTAAGCCAATCTGATGATGCTTTTAATCCAAAAAGAGAGAGAGGTAGAAGTTGCTTTTTGACCTCTCCTTTTACCGGAATAAACAACAAACAAGGAAGATGTTTGTCTAAAATCCTTTGTAGCATCTAAATAGAATTTTAGAGCGCGAACAACATCCAAATTGTGCAACAAACGTTCCTTCTTCGAAACTGGTTTCGGACACAGAGAAGGTACGATAATCTCCTGGTTAATGTTTTTGTTAGAAACAACTTTTGGAAGAAAACCAGGTTTAGTACGTAAAACCACCTTATCTGCATGGAACACCAGATAAGGAGGAGAACACTGCAGAGCAGATAATTCTGAAACTCTTCGAGCAGAAGAAATTGCAACCAAAAACAAAACTTTCCAAGATAATAACTTAATATCAACGGAATGTAAGGGTTCAAACGGAACCCCCTGAAGAACTGAAAGAACTAAGTTGAGACTCCAAGGAGGAGTCAAAGGTTTGTAAACAGGCTTGATTCTAACCAGAGCCTGAACAAAGGCTTGAACATCTGGCACAGCTGCCAGCTTTTTGTGAAGTAACACAGACAAGGCAGAAATCTGTCCCTTCAGGGAACTTGCAGATAATCCTTTTTCCAATCCTTCTTGAAGGAAGGATAGAATCTTAGGAATCTTAACCTTGTCCCAAGGGAATCCTTTAGATTCACACCAACAGATATATTTTTTCCAAATTTTGTGGTAAATCTTTCTAGTTACAGGCTTTCTGGCCTGAACAAGAGTATCGATAACAGAATCTGAGAACCCTCGCTTCGATAAGATCAAGCGTTCAATCTCCAAGCAGTCAGCTGGAGTGAGACCAGATTCGGATGTTCGAACGGACCCTGAACAAGAAGGTCTCGTCTCAAAGGTAGCTTCCATGGTGGAGCCGATGACATATTCACCAGATCTGCATACCAAGTCCTGCGTGGCCACGCAGGAGCTATCAAGATCACCGACGCCCTCTCCTGATTGATCCTGGCTACCAGCCTGGGGATGAGAGGAAACGGCGGGAACACATAAGCTAGTTTGAAGGTCCAAGGTGCTACTAGTGCATCCACTAGAGCCGCCTTGGGATCCCTGGATCTGGACCCGTAGCAAGGAACTTTGAAGTTCTGACGAGAGGCCATCAGATCCATGTCTGGAATGCCCCACAGTTGAGTGACTTGGGCAAAGATTTCCGGATGGAGTTCCCACTCCCCCGGATGCAATGTCTGACGACTCAGAAAATCCGCTTCCCAATTTTCCACTCCTGGGATGTGGATAGCAGACAGGTGGCAGGAGTGAGACTCCGCCCATAGAATGATTTTGGTCACTTCTTCCATCGCTAGGGAACTCCTTGTTCCCCCCTGATGGTTGATGTACGCAACAGTTGTCATGTTGTCTGATTGAAACCGTATGAACTTGGCCCTCGCTAGCTGAGGCCAAGCCTTGAGAGCATTGAATATCGCTCTCAGTTCCAGAATATTTATCGGTAGAAGAGATTCTTCCCGAGACCAAAGACCCTGAGCTTTCAGGGATCCCCAGACCGCGCCCCAGCCCATCAGACTGGCGTCGGTCGTGACAATGACCCACTCTGGTCTGCGGAAGGTCATCCCTTGTGACAGGTTGTCCAGGGACAGCCACCAACGGAGTGAGTCTCTGGTCCTCTGATTTACTTGTATCTTCGGAGACAAGTCTGTATAGTCCCCATTCCACTGACTGAGCATGCACAGTTGTAATGGTCTTAGATGAATGCGCGCAAAAGGAACTATGTCCATTGCCGCTACCATCAAACCTATCACTTCCATGCACTGCGCTATGGAAGGAAGAGGAACGGAATGAAGTATCCGACAAGAGTCTAGAAGTTTTGTTTTTCTGGCTTCTGTCAGAAAAATCCTCATTTCTAAGGAGTCTATTATTGTTCCCAAGAAGGGAACCCTTGTTGACGGAGATAGAGAACTCTTTTCCACGTTCACTTTCCATCCGTGAGATCTGAGAAAGGCCAGGACAATGTCCGTGTGAGCCTTTGCTTGAGGAAGGGACGACGCTTGAATCAGAATGTCGTCCAAGTAAGGTACTACGGCAATGCCCCTTGGTCTTAGCACAGCTAGAAGGGACCCTAGTACCTTTGTGAAAATCCTTGGAGCAGTGGCTAATCCGAAAGGAAGCGCCACGAACTGGTAATGCTTGTCCAGGAATGCGAACCTTAGGAACCGATGATGTTCCTTGTGGATAGGAATATGTAGATACGCATCCTTTAAATCCACCGTGGTCATGAATTGACCTTCCTGGATGGAAGGAAGAATTGTTCGAATGGTTTCCATCTTGAACGATGGAACCTTGAGAAACTTGTTTAAGATCTTGAGATCTAAGATTGGTCTGAACGTTCCCTCTTTTTTGGGAACTATGAACAGATTGGAGTAGAACCCCATCCCTTGTTCTCCTAATGGAACAGGATGAATCACTCCCATTTTTAACAGGTCTTCTACACAATGTAAGAATGCCTGTCTTTTTATGTGGTCTGAAGACAACTGAGACCTGTGGAACCTCCCCCTTGGGGGAAGCCCCTTGAACTCCAGAAAATAACCTTGGGAGACTATTTCTAGCGCCCAAGGATCCAGAACATCTCTTGCCCAAGCCTGAGCGAAGAGAGAGAGTCTGCCCCCCACCAGATCCGGTCCCGGATCGGGGGCCAACATTTCATGCTGTCTTGGTAGCAGTGGCAGGTTTCTTGGCCTGCTTTCCCTTGTTCCAGCCTTGCATTGGTCTCCAAGCTGGCTTGGCTTGAGAAGTATTACCCTCTTGCTTAGAGGACGTAGCACTTTGGGCTGGTCCGTTTCTACGAAAGGGACGAAAATTAGGTTTATTTTTGGCCTTGAAAGGCCGATCCTGAGGAAGGGCGTGGCCCTTACCCCCAGTGATATCAGAGATAATCTCTTTCAAGTCAGGGCCAAACAGCGTTTTCCCCTTGAAAGGAATGTTAAGTAGCTTGTTCTTGGAAGACGCATCAGCTGACCAAGATTTCAACCAAAGCGCTCTGCGCGCCACAATAGCAAACCCAGAATTCTTAGCCGCTAACCTAGCCAATTGCAAAGTGGCGTCTAAGGTGAAAGAATTAGCCAATTTGAGAGCATTGATTCTGTCCATAATCTCCTCATAAGGAGGAGAATCACTATCGACCGCCTTTACCAGCTCATCGAACCAGAAACACGCGGCTGTAGCGACAGGGACAATGCATGAAATTGGTTGTAGAAGGTAACCCTGCTGAACAAACATCTTTTTAAGTAAACCTTCTAATTTTTTATCCATAGGATCTTTGAAAGCACAACTATCTTCTATGGGTATAGTGGTGCGTTTGTTTAAAGTGGAAACCGCTCCCTCGACCTTGGGGACTGTCTGCCATAAGTCCTTTCTGGGGTCGACCATAGGAAACAATTTTTTAAATATGGGGGGAGGGACGAAAGGAATACCGGGCCTTTCCCATTCTTTATTTACAATGTCCGCCACCCGCTTGGGTATAGGAAAAGCTTCTGGGAGCCCCGGGACCTCTAGGAACTTGTCCATTTTACATAGTTTCTCTGGGATGACCAACTTGTCACAATCATCCAGAGTGGATAATACCTCCTTAAGCAGAATGCGGAGATGTTCCAACTTAAATTTAAACGTAATCACATCAGGTTCAGCTTGTTGAGAAATGTTCCCTGAATCAGTAATTTCTCCCTCAGACAAAACCTCCCTGGCCCCATCAGACTGGTTTAGGGGCCCTTCAGAACCATTATTATCAGCGTCGTCATGCTCTTCAGTATCTAAAACAGAGCAGTCGCGCTTACGCTGATAAGTGTGCATTTTGGCTAAAATGTTTTTGACAGAATTATCCATTACAGCCGTTAATTGTTGCACTGAGTGGGCAAGACTCGTGTAGACGAAGGAGGGAATGATGCAGTACCATGCTTACTCCCCTCACTTGAGGAATCATCTTGGGCATCATTGTCATTGTCACATAAATCACATTTATTTAAATGAGAAGGAACTCTGGCTTCCCCACATTCAGAACACAGTCTATCTGGTAGTTCAGACATGTTAAACAGGCATAAACTTGATAACAAAGTACAAAAAACGTTTTAAAATAAAACCGTTACTGTCACTTTAAATTTTAAACTGAACACACTTTATTACTGCAATTGCGAAAAAATATGAAGGAATTGTTCAAAATTCACCAAAATTTCACCACAGTGTCTTAAAGCCTTAAAAGTATTGCACACCAAATTTGGAAGCTTTAACCCTTAAAATAACGGAACCGGAGCCGTTTTTAACTTTAACCCCTTTACAGTCCCTTGTATCTGCTTTGCTGAGACCCAACCAAGCCCAAAGGGGAATACGATACCAAATGACGCCTTCAGAAAGTCTTTTCTATGTATCAGAGCTCCTCACACATGCGACTGCATGTCATGCCTCTCAAAAACAAGTGCGCAACACCGGCGCGAAAATGAGGCTCTGCCTATGATTTGGGAAAGCCCCTAAAGAATAAGGTGTCTAAAACAGTGCCTGCCGATATAATCTTATCAAAATACCCAGATTAAATGATTCCTCAAGGCTAAATATGTGTTAATAATGAATCGATTTAGCCCAGAAAAAGTCTACAGTCTTAATAAGCCCTTGT
The DNA here is from genome assembly GCF_027579735.1 of Bombina bombina. Taxonomy (NCBI): domain Eukaryota; kingdom Metazoa; phylum Chordata; class Amphibia; order Anura; family Bombinatoridae; genus Bombina; species Bombina bombina. The sequence continues at coordinate 164,453,652 of NC_069499.1, read as the reverse complement.
GAAGCCCTTATTTACTATCTTAATAAACATGGCTTACCGGATCCCATAGGGAAAATGACAGCTTCCAGCATTACATCGTCTTGTTAGAATGTGTCATGCCTCAAGCAGCAAGAGACTGCTCACTGTTCCCCCAACTGAAGTTAATTGCTCTCAACAGTCCTGTGTGGAACAGCCATGGATTTTAGTAACGGTTGCTAAAATCATTTTCCTCATACAAACAGAAATCTTCATCTCTTTTCTGTTTCTGAGTAAATAGTACATACCAGCACTATTTTAAAATAACAAACTCTTGATTGAATAATAAAAACTACAGTTAAACACTAAAAAACTCTAAGCCATCTCCGTGGAGATGTTGCCTGTACAACGGCAAAGAGAATGACTGGGGTAGGCGGAGCCTAGGAGGGATCATGTGACCAGCTTTGCTGGGCTCTTTGCCATTTCCTGTTGGGGAAGAGAATATCCCACAAGTAAGGATGACGCCGTGGACCGGACACACCTATGTTGGAGAAAACAAGTTAAATTAGAAAAAGTCTGAACCCCAGGTAAGAAAAAAGTTTAAATAAACTTCCCAACATGATTCCTATACTGAAACTGTTTAGACTGCAAAGGGAAATATACATAGATATGGTAAATATAAGTAAAATACATATATTTAAAACATTATATTAATACATAAAGCGCAAAACCATAGCTGAGAGTGTCTTAAACAATGATACATACTTGCCGAAAGACAACCATCCACATATAGCAGATAGCCAAACCAGTACTGAAAACTATCAGCAGAGTTAATGGTATATAAGAGTATATCGTCGATCTGAAAAGGGAGGTAGGAGATGAATCCCTACGACCAATAACAGAGAACCCTTAAAAAGATTTCCCATGAGAGAAACCAAAAAATCAATAGGCGATACTCTCTTCACATCCCTCTGACAAACACTGTACTCTGAGAGGAATTGGGCTTCAGAATGCTTAGAAGCGCTTATCATAGAAGAAATCTTAAAAATCAAGCACAAACTTATTTCACCACCTCCATAAGAGGCAAAGTTTGTAAAACTGAGTTGTGGGTGTGGTGGGAGGTGTATTTATAGGCATTTGAGGTTTGGGAAACTTTGCACCCTCCTAGTATTTCTATCCCATACGTCACTAGCTCATGGACTCTTGCCAATTACATGAAAGAAATTAATACATACTGACTGCCTTTATTAAGAAAACCTGCATTTTCAGTTGCAATAAAACATGTAGTGTAAAACACAGTGGACATAGCTGTAGGAATACAAACATTGCAGTTTTAAAGAACAATCCAAAACGGATCCACAAAAAAATTAAAATAAAAATACAAAAAAAGATAGCTTTTTAATAAATCCAACTTTGTATGTAGTGAATAATTGCTTTGGTGTTCATATCATAAAGATACAAAAACAATTTCATTAAACGGTTATTAAAACACAGAACAATTTAGGCTGAAATGGCAGTTTTGTCACATTGGGTCAATTCTAAAAGAAGCAACATCAAAAGTCCCAGAGAGAGAGACTCAGGAAGATAAATTGAAAATATTTTTTTTTCTGTACAGAATTTTGAGACAAACATTAAATACTGATTTTGCAAAACAAAAACGTGTAGCTAATATTTTATTATTTTTATTGGTACTGACCAATTTTTGTAGCGAACATAAGGCAAAATGACCAAATAAGACAAAGAAACCTGCTCAGAAGAGCGGACACTCTACAATAAATTTAATTCCAACGTCACCTTCGCATTACCATTGCCATGTTGGTCAAAATAATCAAGTAATAATAAAAATAATATATAATAATGAAATCAATGTTTTTAAATATGCCACTTGATAAATAGATGTTGCAGCTTGTTTATTAAACAACTCAATCCTAGCATGGCAGGAATGTAGTTAAATACTAGTACTGGAAATATGTCCCAATTTTATTCAGCAAGATAATCGCCCTAAGTTGTATGACATTTTAGGAAATGAGGACATGATAAAAACCAATCAGGACAGGGATAAATTAAAAATAATAAGTTACTGTGATTATTAAAAGACAAAATGTTTGTGGTAAGAAAAAAGGACAAAAAAAAAATTAACATCCAAGGAAGTGAAACGATATAATAACAGTATGATTGTACAATATACTCCTCACTGTGGCTTGAACCTTTGTAAGTTCTGGGTAAGCAATAATCCAGGCAGCAGATATATATATATTATATAGTGTCTGATCTGGTATACTATATTTAGATTATTCTTTGAGATTATTTATAGAAGTTTTAGAAATGGGTCACATGCGCTGCCGAGTTCGAATAACCGCCCAAACCACGAGAACCGTTATGGCCAATAGGGCGGGTACTATAATTGTAGCTAATGAAGGTCCTTCGGATTCTTTGTCTTGTTTGTTTCCTGAGGGGCCATTCTGCTGGTTCTGAAACTGAAAAGGAGAAACATTAAATGAACAATGTAGGATTTAACATGATTATACCATGTAAGAGGTGATAGAGAAATAAAAGGCGATTTATGCAAAAACACAGAAAATAGATCACCACAAAAGCAAATGTTAGATTGAATGCTACCATTTATAAACAGCATGTATATCTTTGGTTGCATAATGAAAATAGACACAAAGGGGCCGATTTATGAAGCAGCTAAGCGGCTTATTCTGTGCAAACCTTCAGGCTTCGTAAGACCGCTGCTCCTTAACTCGTCCGCCACCTTTGAGGCAGCAGACAGCAATCATCCCGATCGGATACGACTGAGCTGATTGACACCCCCTGCTAGTGACCGATTGGCCGCGAATGTGCAGGGGGCGGTATTGCACAAGCATTTCACACATGATAAATGCCGACAGCATATGTCCGCCCGACAGTTGATAAATTGGCCCCTTAGGCCTAGTTTCCATTGAGGTGGTAAAGTGTGGAAACTAGTAGTAAAAACATCTCCATTAAAATCTATGGATAATTTTAGTAGGCAGCCGCTTGAAGGATCTCTGCTAGATTTAAAGAATCAATATGGCACCAAAAATAGCCCAAGTCCACGAGCGGCTGTCTACTTCTGCATTCAGCAGCTAACAAATGCCCATGACTACCCTATACTAATAGTCAGAGGAAGCCGTACATTATTCTTGAAACTTCACAAAAAAAAAAACAATAAGCCAAATATGTAACCCTCAAGGTGTACACAGATTTCTAGGACACAACCACACAGGAAAATGGTTATAAGAAAACAACCATATTCCAAAAGTATGCATGAAGAGCACTCTGTGCCCTGACTAAATAGTGAGATTCGCACTAACAGGATAAATAAAAACATAATTTATGTAAGAACTTACCTGATAAATTCATTTCTTTCATATTAGCAAGAGTCCATGAGCTAGTGACGTATGGGATATACATTCCTACCAGGAGGGGCAAATTTTCCCAAACCTCAAAATGCCTATAAATACACCCCTCATCACACCCACAAATCAGTTTAACGAATAGCCAAGAAGTGGGGTGATAAGAAAAAAGTGCGAAAGCATAAAAAATAAGGAATTGGAATAATTGTGCTTTATACAAAAAAATCATAACCACCACAAAAAAGGGTGGGCCTCATGGACTCTTGCTAATATGAAAGAAATGAATTTATCAGGTAAGTTCTTACATAAATTATGTTTTCTTTCATGTAATTAGCAAGAGTCCATGAGCTAGTGACGTATGGGATAATGACTACCCAAGATGTGGATCTTTCCACGCAAGAGTCACTAGAGAGGGAGGGATAAAATAAAGACAGCCAATTCCGCTGAAAAAATAATCCACACCCAAAATAAAGTTTAAATTTTATAATGAAAAAAACTGAAAACATAAGCAGAAGATTCAAACTGAAACAGCTGCCTGAAGTACTTTTCTACCAAAAACAGCTTCAGAAGAAGAAAACACATCAAAATGGTAGAAACAGGAAGTAGAAACTAACCTAGTAGAATGAGCTGTAATCCTTTGAGGCGGAGTTTTACCCGACTCGACATAAGCATGATGAATTAAAGAATTCAACCAAGATGCCAAAGAAATGGCAGAGGCCTTCTGACCTTTCCTAGAACCGGAAAAGATAACAAATAGACTAGAAGTCTTTCGGAAATTCTTAGTGGCTTCAACATAATATTTCAAAGCTCTAACTACATCCAAAGAATGCAATGATTTCTCCTTAGAATTCTTAGGATTAGGACATAATGAAGGAACCACAATTTCTCTACTAATGTTGTTGGAATTCACAACCTTAGGTAAAAATTCAAAAGAAGTTCGCAACACCGCCTTATCCTGGTGAAAAATCAGAAAAGGAGACTCACAAGAAAGAGCAGATAATTCAGAAACTCTTCTGGCAGAAGAGATGGCCAAAAGGAACAAAACTTTCCAAGAAAGTAATTTAATGTCCAATGAAAGCATAGGTTCAAACGGAGGAGCTTGAAGAGCCCCCAGAACCAAATTCAAACTCCAATGAGGAGAAATTGACTTAACAGGTTTTATACGAACCAAAGCTTGTACAAAACAATGAATATCAGGAAGATTAGCAATCTTTCTGTGAAAAAGAACAGAAAGAGCAGAGATTTGTCCTTTCAAGGAACTTGCAGACAAACCTTTATCCAAACCATCCTGAAGAAACTGTAAAATTCTCGGAATTCTAAAGGAATGCCAGGAAAAATTATGAGAAAGACACCAAGAAATATAAGTCTTCCAGACTCTATAATATATCTCCCTAGATACAGATTTACGAGCCTGTAACATAGTATTAATCACAGAGTCAGAGAAACCTCTTTGACTAAGAATCAAGCGTTCAATCTCCATACCTTTAAATTTAAGGATTTGAGATCCTGATGGAAAAAAGGACCTTGCGACAGAAGGTCTGGTCTTAAAGGAAGAGTCCACGGTTGGCAAGAGGCCATCCGGACAAGATCCGCATACCAAAACCTGTGAGGCCATGCTGGAGCTACCAGCAGAACAAACGAGCATTCCTTCAGAATCTTGGAGATCACTCTTGGAAGAAGAACTAGAGACTGCTTCCGCTTGAGGATCCCTGGATCTGGACAGATACCTGGGAAGTTTCTTGTTTAGATGAGAGGCCATCAGATCTATTTCTGGAAGTCCCCACATTTGGACAATCTGAAGAAATACCTCTGGGTGAAGAGACCATTCGCCCGGATGCAACGTTTGGCGACTGAGATAATCCGCTTCCCAATTGTCTATACCTGGGATATGAACCGCAGAAATTAGACAGGAGCTGGATTCCGCCCAAACCAGAATTCGAGATACTTCTTTCATAGCCAGAGGGCTGTGAGTCCCTCCTTGATGATTGATGTATGCCACAGATGTGACATTGTCTGTCTGAAAACAAATGAACGATTCTCTCTTTAGAAGAGGCCAAGACTGAAGAGCTCTGAAAATTGCACGGAGTTCCAAAATATTGATCGGTAATCTCACCTCCTGAGATTCCCAAACCCCTTGTGCCGTCAGAGACCCCCACACAGCTCCCCAACCTGTAAGACTTGCATCTGTTGAGATTACAGTCCAGGTCGGAAGAACAAAAGAAGCCCCCTGAACTAAACGATGGTGATCTGTCCACCACGTCAGAGAGTGTCGTACAATCGGTTTTAAAGATATTAATTGAGATATCTTTGTGTAATCCCTGCACCACTGGTTCAGCATACAGAGCTGAAGAGGTCGCATGTGAAAACGAGCAAAGGGGATCGCGTCCGATGCAGCAGTCATAAGACCTAGAATTTCCATGCATAAGGCTACCGAAGGGAATGATTGTGACTGAAGGTTTCGACAAGCTGATATCAATTTTAGACGTCTCTTGTCTGTCAAAGATAGAGTCATGGACACTGAATCTATCTGGAAACCCAAAAAGGTTACCCTTGTCTGAGGAATCAATGAACTTTTTAGTAAATTGATCCTCCAACCATGATCTTGAAGAAACAACACAAGTCGATTCGTATGAGATTCTGCTAAATGTGAAGACTGAGCAAGTACCAAGATATTGTCCAAATAAGGAAATACCACAATACCCTGTTCTCTGATTACAGACAGAAGGGCACCGAGAACCTTTGTAAAAATTCTTGGAGCTGTTGCTAGGCTAAATGGCAGAGCCACAAACTGGTAATGCTTGTCTAGGAACGAGAATCTCAGAAACTGATAGTGATCTGGATGAATCGGAATATGCAGATATGCATCCTGTAAATCTATTGTAGACATATAATGCCCTTGCTGAACAAAAGGCAGGATAGTCCTTACAGTTACCATTTTGAATGTTGGTATCCTTACATAACGATTCAATATTTTTAGATCCAGAACTGGTCTGAAGGAATTCTCCTTCTTTGGTACAATGAAGAGATTTGAATAAAACCCCATCCCCTGTTCCAGAAATGCTTGAGCCTTCGCTGGATTTACTGGGACACGGGAAAGAAAAAATCTCTTTGCAGGAGGCCTTATCTTGAAGCCAATTCTGTACCCTTCTGAAACAATATTCTGAATCCAAAGATTGTGAACGGAATTGATCCAAATTCCTTTGAAAAAACGTAATCTGCCCCCTACCAGCTGAGCTGGAATGAGGGCCGCACCTTCATGTGGACTTAGGAGCTGGCTTTGATTTTCTAAAAGGCTTGGATTTATTCCAGACTGGAGATGGTTTCCAAACTGATACCGCTCCTGAGGATGAAGGATCAGGCTTTTGTTCCTTGTTGTGACGAAAGGAACGAAAACGATTATTAGACCTAAATTTATCTTTAGATTTATCCTGTGGTAAAAAAGTTCCTTTCCCTCCAGTAACAGTTGAGATAATAGAATCCAACTGAGAACCAAATAATTTATTACCCTGGAAAGAAAGGGAAAGCAGAGTAGACTTAGAAGACATCAGCATTCCAAGTTTTAAGCCATAAAGCTCTTCTAGCTAAAATAGCTAGAGACATATACCTGACATCAACTCTAATGATATCAAAGATGGCATCACAAATATAATTATTAGCATGTTGAAGAAGAATAATAATGCTATGAGAATTATGATCTGTTACTTGTTGCGCTAAAGCTTCCAACCAAAAAAGTTGAAGCTGCAGCAACATCCGCCAAAGATATAGCAGGTCTAAGAAGATTACCTGAACACAAGTAAGCTTTTCTTAGAAAGGATTCAATTTTCCTATCTAAAGGATCCTTAAATGAAGTACCATCTGCCGTAGGAATGGTAGTACGCTTAGCAAGAGTAGAGACAGCCCCATCAACCTTAGGGATTTTGTCCCAAAATTCTAATCTGTCAGATGGCACAGGATATAATTGCTTAAAACGTTTAGAAGGAGTAAATGAATTACCCAAATTATTCCATTCCCTGGAAATTACTTCAGAAATAGCACCAGGAACAGGAAAAACTTCTGGAATAACTACAGGAGATTTAAAAACCTTATCTAAACGTTTAGATTTAGTATCAAGAGGACCAGAATCCTCAATTTCTAATGCAATTAGGACTTCTTTAAGTAAAGAACGAATAAATTCCATTTTAAATAAATATGAAGATTTATCAGCATCAACCTCTGAGACAGAATCCTCTGAACAAGAAGAGCCATTATCAGAATCAGAATGATGATGTTCATTTAAAAATTCATCTGAAAAATGAGAAGTTTTAAAAGACTTTTTACGTTTACTAGGAGGAGGAATAACAGACATAGCCTTCTTAATGGATTTAGAAACAAAATCTTATGTTATCAGGAACACTCTGAGTATTAGATGTTGATGGAACAGCAACAGGTAATGTAACTTTAATAAAGGAAATATTATCTGCATTAACAAGTTTGTCATGACATTCAATACAAACAACAGCTGGAGGAACAGCTACCAAACGTTTACAGCAGATACACTTAGCTTTGGTAGCTCCAGCACCAGGCAGCGATTTTCCAGAAGTATCTTCTGACTCAGCTTCAACATGGGACATCTTGCAATATGTAATAGAAAAAACAACATATAAAGCAAAATTGATCAAATTCCTTAAATGACAGTTTCAGGAATGGGAAAAAATGCCAGTGAACAAACTTCTAGCAACCAGAAGCAATAACAAATGAGACTTAAATAATGTGGAGACAAAAGTGACGCCCATATTTTTTTAGCGCCAAATAAGACGCCAAATGACGCCACATCCGGAACGCCGACATTTTTGGCGCAAAAGAACGTCAAAAATGACGCAACTTCCGGCGACACGTATGACGCCGGAAACAGAAAAAAAAAAATTGCACCAAAAAAGTCTGCGCCAAGAATGACGCAATAAAATGAAGCATTTTCAGCCCCCGCGAGCCTAACAGCCCACAGGGAAAGTCAAATTTTAAGGGAAGAAAAAAATTGTTTTAGTCAAATGCATTATCCCAAATATGAAACTGACTGTCTGAAAATAAGGAATGTTGAACATCCTGAGTCAAGGCAAATAAATGTTTGAATACATATATTTAGAACTTTATAAAAAAGTGCCCAACCATAGCTTAGAGTGTCACAGAAAATAAGACTTACTTACCCCAGGACACTCATCTACATGTTGTAGAAAGCCAAACCAGTACTGAAACGAAAATCAGCAGAGGTAATGGTATATATATATAAGAGTATATCGTCGATCTGAAAAGGGAGGTAAGAGATGAATCTCTACTACCGATAACAGAGAACCTATGAAATAGACCCCGTAGAAGGAGATCATTGAATTCAAATAGGCAATACTCTCCTCACATCCCTCTGACATTCACTGCACGCTGAGAGGAAACCCGGGCTCCAACCTGCTGCGGAGCGCATATCAACGTAGAATCTAGCACAAACTTACTTCACCACCTCCATAGGAGGCAAAGTTTGTAAAACTGATTTGTGGGTGTGGTGAGGGTGTATTTGTAGGCATTTTGAGGTTTGGGAAACTTTGCCCCTCCTGGTAGGAATGTATATCCCATACGTCACTAGCTCATGGACTCTTGCTAATTACATGAAAGAAATATAAGTTTTATTAGTAAATTTAAAAAACCAAAATTGTTTGGTTAAGTGACATACAAGATAAAAACTGCACCGGTAGAATAATGAAATGTACTAAACAAATTAGATCACATAGTATTAAGATTCGGCCTCAATATCACCATATTAATAGTGATCTAAATGTGGATTCTCATAGGTTACCTAATTCTTGTAACTAAACCACACAGGGTAAATAAAGGGAAAGATTTCCCCAACAAAGTGATATCACAACAAATACTTTCAATTTGGCACTCTATAAAGGGTGACACAAATCTTCAGGGTACTGGTCTATGGTATTTGGTCCACAGGGTTAAATAGTAGATAACTAAAATATATCTCTCAGGTTATTTCACTGATGACACAGTTAGAAGAATGTGAGCGCTCAGTTTGGATAGAAAGCTGTGACACTGAAATCCTGATTGTTTTTAATGTACTAGCCAGTTAATGCTTTAAATAATCATATAAACAGGAGAAGCCAATGACAAGTGGGTGATGCCTTAAGTGTTTGGGGGTCTGTAGTGGGAAGGTTATCATGTAATAGGGTCCCATAGGTTTTATGGGTGTGGCACAGGGGAAGACCTGTAGGGATTTCCCCTTGAAAGCCAATCTATATCTGTATTCTGCTTTGGTGCTTTTAAAAATGCAGACGTTTTCAGGAAGGTAACTTTCATACTGAAAGGAATGCTTTGTAAAGCAGATGCCTTTTTTAATGTCCCCTTAATTGGAAAATCCCACAAGCTTTGTGTTTACGGTACATTGAAACAGACAGAGTGATTTATTAAAGTAATATATCATTTACACTTGGCTACTGTTTCTCTCTTAGTTATGAGCTTTCTGGCTATGTTTAGAATTCCTACACAGTATTAATAAAAACGGTTTCTATCACAACGGTAATGATTCATTATGCTGGCACACTGATGAATCCAAATGCGCAGAACAGCAGAAGCAGTGACAGACTATTTATCAAGCCTTTCTATTCACACACATACAAACTACTTATTTTTTACATGTTAAGAAATAAACATTTTCTCTTTCTCCATCAGGTTAAATAGAGAAGAAAAATAACTCTAGCACAGTGTAGTGATTTCTAAAGGCATGTGCATATTGCAAACAATTCCAGATGGCCTGAGATTGCTGAAGATATTATTACAGGTTTTATCATTTAAAGGGACAGTAAACATGGATGTTTGGAATATTTCATTAAGGTCATTCCTATCTGGAATCTAATTTCTCTACCTTGCAGCTTTCAATCAACCATTTTAAACAAATATATTTGCCCACAACATAACTGCTTAAAGGGCCATAATACCCAAATGTTTAAACACTTGAAAGTGATGCAGCATAGCTGTAAAAAGCTGACTAGAAAATATCTCCTGAACATCTCTATGTAAAAAAGAAAGATATTTTACCTCAAAAGTTCCTCAGTAGCCACCTCCCATTGTAAAGGATTTCTAAGCAGCATTTTAGTGTGTCTGTCCTGGGACATCTTAGGGGATGAGCATCGTGAACTCTCATATTATTTCACCAATCAGGTAAAGGAAGTTTACTATGAAATCTCATGAGAGATAAGTCAAATCTCATGAGATCACAGTAAGAGTTCATGACCTCAGCACTGCTGATGATGATTGGCTACTGTTCATTTATTCATTTATTTTTTATTTTTACCTGCAGCTAGGAGCAGCTGAGTATAACTTTTTACACAGAACTTACTCTGCTGAGCTGAGGAGATTGTGAGGTAAAATATCTTCCTTTTTTACATAGAGATGCTCAGGTGATATTTTCCTGTCAGCTACTTACAGTTATACAGCATCAGTTTCAAGTGATTTAGCATATGAGTATTATGTCCCTTTAAGCTGGGTTCCACCATCAAGCTCTTGTTGTTAGGTGGGAATAGCTGACATGCTTATTCAAACTAACTTTACAAATGAATATATATGTTGAACATTCAAGACTGAAAGCTGCTGCATAATACATGAATTTAAGGATATTCTAATGCAAAAGTTACAGGTTCGAATTCTTTATAAAGGCACCAAAATATGTGTAAAGATGATTACGTTTAAAGTTAATTTTATACACCGCAAATAGTGGCTATATCCATAGGAGAAATAATAGTATATTTACACTGGTAGTGTTACCGACCTTGTGTCGAACTTTTAAAACCACATCTTCTCCAGCGTTCCTAAAGAGATCCACAGCGGCACTGTGCAACAAATTTTCTAACTTACTGCCATTCACCTGAAGAAAAGAAAATGCAAAAAATGGAGTTTAGCAAACAGGTGAATATTCTGACAATGTATTTGGTCTCACATATATGCAAAAGAATAAAATACTTTGACTGATTGGAATGGACACTATAGATCAATCAGAATTCCCTTCTGAAATGCATTCCAAATCATTGGAAACGCTGAAGAAAATTCACTTAGCTAAGGCCCAGTGTACAATAAAAACATAATTTATGCTTACCAGATAAATTCCTTTCCTTTAGGATAGGGAGAGTTCACGGCTTCATTCCTTACTGTTGGGAAATACACCACCTGGCCACCAGGAGGAGGCAAAGACACCCCCAGCCAAAGGCTTAAATATCCCTCCCACTTACTCATTACCCCAGTCATTCTGCCGAGGGTACAAGGAAAAGTAGGAGAAACATTATGGTATAAATGGTGCCAGAAGAATAAAATAAATAGGGAACCGCCCATAGACAAGATAAAACGGGCGGGAAGGAAATTAATCTGGTAAGCATAAATTATGTTTTCCTTCCTAAGATAGGCAGAATCCACGGCTTCATTCCTTACTGTTGGGAAAACTATACGCAAGCTCCAGAGGACACTGAATGAATAACGGCAGGGAACAAAAAGGAAGAGGCGGCCCTATTCTGAGGGCACCACAGCCTGCAAAACTTTTCTCCCGAAAGCTGCTACAGCCGAAGAAAAAACATCAGACTTGTAAAATTTGTAAAAAGTATGTAAGGAGGACCAGGTAGCCGCCTTACAAATCTGATCCATAGAGGTCTCGTTCTTAAAGGCCCAAGAGGAAGCCACTGCTCTAGTGGAATGAGCCGTTATCCTCTCAGGAGGATGATGTCCCGCTGTCACGTAAGCTAAGCGTATGACACTCCTTAATCAAAAACATAGGGAAGTCTAAATAGCCTTCTGCCCCTTAAGCTTCCCCGAATAGACAACAAACAAAGAGGAAGATTGTATAAATTACTTAGTAGCCTGAAGATAGAACTTCAAGGTGTAAACCACATCCAAAATTGTGAAGGAAACGTTCCTTCGATGGAGGATTAGGACAAAAGGAAGGAACCACAATCTCCTGATTGATGTTGCGATCTGACAACCTTAGGAAGAAAACCTAATTTAGTATGTAAAACTGCCTTATTTGGAGGAGGAGGCTCACATTACAAAGCAGAGATCTCAGAAACTCTCGCATGCAGAGGCAAAAGCCAATAAAAAACATAATTTATGCTTACCTGATAAATTTATTTCTCTTGTAGTGTATCCAGTCCACGGATCATCCATTACTTGTGGAATATTCTCCTTCCCAACAGGAAGTTGCAAGAGGATCACCCACAGCAGAGCTGCTATATAGCTCCTCCCCTCACTGCCATATCCAGTCATTCAACCGAAACAAGACAAGAAAGGAGAAAAAATAGGGTGCAGTGGTGACTGTAGTTTAATTAAAATTTAGACCTGCCTTAAAAGGACAGGGCGGGCCGTGGACTGGATACACTACAAGAGAAATAAATTTATCAGGTAAGCATAAATTATGTTTTCTCTTGTTAAGTGTATCCAGTCCAAGGATCATCCATTACTTGTGGGATACCAATACCAAAGCTAAAGTACACGGATGATGGGAGGGACAAGGCAGGAACCACTGCCTGTAGAACCTTTCTCCCAAAAACAGCCTCCGAAGAAGCAAAAAGTGTCAAATTTGTAAAATTTTGACAGGTGTGAAGCGAAGACCAAGTCGCAGCCTTGCAAATCTGTTCAACAGAGGCCTCATTTTTAAAGGCCCAGGTGGAAGCCACAGCTCTAGTAGAATGAGCTGTAATCCTTTCAGGGGGCTGCTGTCCAGCAGTCTCATAGGCTAAGCGTATTATGCTCCGAAGCCAAAAGGAGAGAGAGGTTGCTGAAGCTTTTTGACCTCTCCTCTGTCCAGAGTAAACGACAAACAGGGCAGATGTTTGACGAAAATCTTTAGTAGCCTGTAAGTAAAACTTCAAGGCACGGACTACGTCCAGATTATGCAAAAGACGTTCCTTCTTTGAAGAAGGATTAGGACACAATGATGGAACAACAATCTCTTGATTGATATTCCTGTTAGAAACCACCGTAGGTAAAAACCCAGGTTTGGTACGCAGAACTACCTTGTCTGAATGAAAAATCAGATAAGGAGAATCACAATGTAAGGCAGATAACTCAGAGACTCTTAGAGCCGAGGAAATAGCCATCAAAAACAGAACTTTCCAAGATAAAAGTTTAATATCAATGGAATGAAGGGGTTCAAACGGAACTCCCTGAAGAACTTTAAGAACCAAGTTTAAGCTCCACGGGGGAGCAACAGGTTTAAACACAGGCTTAATCCTAACCAAAGCCTGACAAAATGCCTGGACGTCTGGAACTTCTGCCAGACGCTTGTGCAAAAGAATAGACAGAGCAGAGATCTGTCCTTTTAAAGAACTAGCTGATAAGCCTTTGTCCAAACCCTCTTGGAGAAAGGACAATATCCTAGGAATCATAACCTTACTCCATGAGTAACTCTTGGATTCACACCAATAAAGATATTTACGCCATATCTTATGGTAAATTTTCCTGGTGACAGGCTTCCGAGCCTGTATTAAGGTATCAATGACTGACTCGGAGAAGCCACGCCTTGATAGAATCAAGCGTTCAATCTCCATGCAGTCAGTCTCAGAGAAATTAGATTTGAATGATTGAAAGGACCTTGTATTAGAAGGTCCTGCCTCAGAGGCAGAGTCCATGGTGGAAGAGATGACATGTCCACTAGATCTGCATACCAGGTCCTGCGTGGCCATGCAGGCGCTATCAGAATCACCGATGCTCTCTCCTGTTTGATTTTGGCAATCAGTCGAGGGAGCAGAGGAAACGGTGGAAACACATAGGCCAGGTTGAAGAACCAAGGAGCTAGAGCATCGATCAGCGTTGCTCCCGGGTCCCTGGACCTGGATCCGTAACAAGGAAGCTTGGCGTTCTTGCAAGACGCCATGAGATCCAGTTCTGGTTTGCCCCAACGATGGACCAGTTGAGCAAACACCTCCGGATGGAGTTCCCACTCCCCCGGATGAAAAGTCTGACGACTTAGAAAATCCGCCTCCCAGTTCTCTACGCCTGGGATGTGGATCGCTGACAGGTGGCAAGAGTGAGACTCTGCCCAGCAAATTATCTTTGAGACTTCTAACATCGCTAGGGAACTCCTGGTTCCCCCTTGATGGTTGATGTAAGCCACAGTCGTGATGTTGTCCGACTGAAATCTGATGAACCTCAGTGTTGCTAACTGAGGCCAAGCTAGAAGAGCATTGAATATTGCTCTTAACTCCAGAATATTTATTGGGAGGAGTTTCTCCTCCAAAGTCCACAATCCCTAAGCCTTCAGGGAGTTCCAGACTGCGCCCCACCTAGAAGACTGGCATCTGTTGTTACAATCGTCCAATCTGGCCTGCGAAAGGTCATACCCTTGGACAGATGGACCCGAGAAAGCCACCAGAGAAGAGAAGAGAATCTCTGGTCTCTTGATCCAGATTTAGTAGAGGGAACAAATCTGAGTAATCCCCATTCCACTGACTTAGCATGCATAATTGCAGCGGTCTGAGATGCAGGCGCGCAAATGACACTATGTCCAATGCCGCTACCATTAAGCCGATTACTTCCATGCACTGAGCCACTGACGGGCGTGAAATGGAATGAAGGACACGGCAAGCATTTAGAAGTTTTGATAACCTGGACTCCGTCAGGTAAATTTTCATCTCTACAGAATCTATAAGAGTCCCTAGGAAGGAGACTCTTGTGAGTGGTGATAGAGAACTCTTTTCCACGTTCACTTTCCACCCATGCAACCTCAGAAATGCCAGAACTATCTCTGTATGAGACTTGGCAATTTGAAAGCTTGACGCCTGTATCAGGATGTCGTCTAGATACGGAGCCACCGCTATGCCTCGCGGTCTTAGAACCGCCAGAAGTGAGCCCAGAACCTTTGTAAAAACTCTTGGGGCAGTGGCCAACCCGAAGGGAAGAGCTACAAATTGGTAATGCCTGTCTAGAAAGGCAAACCTTAGGAACCGATGAGGATCTTTGTGAATCGGTATGTGAAGGTAGGCATCCTTTAAGTCCACTGTGGTCATGTACTGACCCTCTTGGATCATGGGTAGGATGGTCCGAATAGTTTCCATTTTGAATGATGGAACTCTGAGGAAATTGTTTAAGATCTTTAGATCCAAGATTGGTCTGAAGGTTCCCTCTTTCTTGGGAACCACAAACAGATGTGAATAAAATCCCTGTCCTTGTTCCGTCTGCGGAACTGGATGGATCACTCCCATTACTAGTAGGTCTTGCACACAGCTTAGGAATGCCTCTTTCTTTATCTGGTTTGCTGATAACCTTGAAAGATGAAATCTCCCTTGTGGAGGAGAAACTTTGAAGTCCAGAAGATATCCCTGAGATATGATCTCCAACGCCCAGGGATCCTGAACATCTCTTGCCCACGCCTGGGCGAAGAGAGAAAGTCTGCCCCCCACTAGATCCGTTTCCGGATAGGGGCCGTTCCTTCATGCTGTCTTGGGGGCAGCAGCAGGCTTTCTGGCCTGCTTGCCCTTGTTCCAGGACTGGTTAGGTTTCCAGGCCTGTCTGGAATGAGCAACAGTTCCCTCTTGTTTTGAAGCGGAGGAAGTTGATGCTGCTTCTGCCTTGAAATTTCGAAAGGCACGAAAATTAGACTGTTTGGCCTTTGATTTGGCCCTGTCCTGAGGAAGGGTATGACCCTTGCCTCCAGTAATGTCAGCAATAATTTCCTTCAAGCCAGGCCCAAATAAGGTCTGCCCCTTGAAAGGAATGTTGAGTAATTTAGACTTTGAAGTCACGTCAGCTGACCAGGATTTAAGCCATAGCGCCCTACGCGCCTGGATGGCGAATCCGGAATTCTTAGCCGTTAGTTTAGTCAAATGAACAATGGCATCAGAAACAAATGAGTTAGCTAGCTTAAGCGTTCTAAGCTTGTCAATAATTTCATTCAATGGAGCTGTCTGGATGGCCTCTTCCAGGGCCTCAAACCAGAATGCCGCCGCCGCAGCAGTGACAGGCGCAATGCATGCAAGGGGCTGTAAAATAAAACCTTGTAGAATAAACATTTTCTTAAGGTAACCCTCCAATTTTTTTATCCATTGGATCTGAAAAAGCACAACTGTCCTCAACCGGGATAGTGGTACGCTTTGCTAAAGTAGAAACTGCTCCCTCCACCTTAGGGACCGTCTGCCATAAGTCCTGTTTAGTGGCGTCTATTGGAAACATTTTTCTAAATATAGGAGGTGGGGAAAAGGGCACACCGGGTCTATCCCACTCCTTGCTAATAATTTCTGTAAGCCTTTTAGGTATAGGAAAAACGTCAGTACACACCGGCACCGCATAGTATCTATCCAGCCTACACAATTTCTCTGGAATTGCAACTGTGTTACAGTCATTCAGAGCAGCTAATACCTCCCCAAGCAATACACGGAGGTTCTCAAGCTTAAATTTAAAATTAGAAATCTCTGAATCAGGTTTCCCCGAGTCAGAGATGTCACCCACAGACTGAAGCTCTCCGTCCTCATGTTCTGCATACTGTGACGCAGTATCAGACATGGCTCTAACAGCATTTGCGCGCTCTGTATCTCTCCTAACCCCAGAGCTATCAAGCTTGCCTCTTAATTCAGGCAATCTAGATAATACCTCTGACAGGGTATTATTCATGATTGCAGCCATGTCCTGCAAGGTAATCGAGGTAATCGCTATGGGCGTCCCTGATGTAATTGGCGCCATATTAGCGTGCGTCCCCAGAGCGGGAGGCGAAGGGTCTGACACGTGGGGAGAGTTAGTCGGCATAACTTCCCCCTCGACAGAACCCTCTGGTGATAATTCTTTTATAGATAAAGACTGATCTTTACTGTTTAAGGTGAAATCAATACATTTAGTACACATTCTCCTATGGGGCTCCACCATGGCTTTCAAACATAATGAACAAGTAGGTTCCTCTGTGTCAGACATGTTTAAACAGACTAGCAATGAGACTAGCAAGCTTGGAAAACACTTTAAAACAAGTTTACAAGCAATATAAAAAACGTTACTGCGCCTTTAAGAAACACAAATTTTACAAAATTTTGAAATAACAGTGAAAAAATGCAGTTACACTAACAAATTTTTACAGTGTATGTAATAAGTTAGCAGAGCATTGCACCCACTTGCAAATGGATGATTAACCCCTTAATACCAAAAACGGAATAACAAATGACAAAAACGTTTTTTAAACAGTCACAACAACTGCCACAGCTCTACTGTGGCTTTTTACCTCCCTCAATATGACTTTTGAAGCCTTTTGAGCCCTTCAGAGAAGTCCTGGATCATGCAGGAAGAAGCTGGATGTCTGTGTGTGTAATTTTTGCTGTGCATATTACATCAGTGGGAAGCCTCAGGGAACTGTTTCTAGGCAAAATTCAAGCCAGCCATGTGGAAAAAATTAGGCCCCAATAAGTTTTATCACCAAACATATGTAAAAAATGATTAAACATGCCAGCAAACGTTTTAAAAACATAATTTATGCTTACCTGATAAATTTATTTCTCTTGTAGTGTGTTCAGTCCACGGGTCATCCATTACTTATGGGATATATTCACCTTCCCAACAGGAAGTTGCAAGAGGATCACCCAAGCAGAGCTGCTATATAGCTCCTCCCCTCACATGTCATATCCAGTCATTCGACCGAAACAAGACGAGAAAGGAGAAACTATAGGCTGCAGTGGTGACTGGAGTTTTAATTAAAATTTAGAACTGCCTCAAAAAGACAGGGCGGGCCGTGGACTGAACACACTGCAAGAGAAATAAATTTATCAGGTAAGCATAAATTATGTTTTCTCTTGTTAAGTGTGTTCAGTCCACGGGTCATCCATTACTTATGGGATACCAATACCAAAGCTAAAGTACATCGATGATGGGAGGGACAAGGCAGGAACATTAAACAGAAGGAACCACTGCCTGTAGAACCTCTCTCCCAAAAACAGCCTCCGAAGCAGCAAAAGTGTCAAATTTGTAAAATTTTGAAAAGGTATGAAGTGAAGACCAAGTTGCAGCCTTGCAAATCTGTTCAACAGAGGCCTCATTCTTAAAGGCCCAGGTGGAAGCCACAGCTCTAGTGGAATGAGCTGTAATTCTTTCAGGGGGCTGCTGTCCAGCAGTCTCATAGGCTAAACGAATTATGCTACGAAGCCAAAAAGAGAGAGAGGTGCCCAAAGCCTTTTGACCTCTCCTCTGTCCAGAATAAACGACAAACAGAGAAGAAGTTTGCCGAAAATCTTTAGTTGCCTGTAAGTAAAACTTCAGGGCACGGACTACATCCAGATTATGCAAAAGACGTTCCTTCTTTGAAGAAGGATTAGGACATAATGATGGAACAACAATCTCTTGATTGATATTCCTGTTAGAAACTACCTTAGGTAAAAACCCAGGTTTAGTACGCAGAACTACCTTGTCTGAATGAAAAATCAGATAAGGAGAATCACAATGTAAGGCAGATAACTCAGAGACTCTTCGAGCCGAGGAAATAGCCATCAAAAACAGAACTTTCCAAGATAACAGCTTAATATCAATGGAATGAAGGGGTTCAAACGGAACACCTTGAAGAACTTTAAGAACAAAATCCGCCATTCTAGACATATTGCCCCTCACCCATCTCCCATTACCTCTATGCCTGGCCTACTGGCAGGCTTACAGGATACCCATCCACTGAAATGGGCTCAACTTGGAGTTCATGTAATCTCAGACCTCTGGCTTCCACCACCGGAAAGAGGATTCAGAACCGTCTCTCAGTTAGGGGCGGATGTGGCCTTATCCCATATTCTAAAATTCGAACACCACAGAATCAAAAGCTTTTTGACCAGTTGGGGCTTCAAGCCTCAGTTAGCCCGCCCATTAACCCCTTGGGAGACCACATGGAGTCAGGGAAACAGGCTATGTCGACCTCTCTCCAGACACTATACTCTCTTAGACTCTAACCTAAATTCGGAAACAACTCCCCACCTTTTGAAGTGGGAATCCTTACTTGATAAACCACTTACAGAAGAGATTTGGGGACATACTCTTGAGCGTACCAAAAAGGTCATACATTGCACTACCTTATTTGAGACTTATTATAAATTGTTGGCTCATTGGTACTATGTACCTACCAGGTTGGCTAAAATATTTCCTAGTACGTCCCCTTACTGTTGGAGAGGATGTGGTCAGAGAGGGGACCCTCTACACATTTGGTGGGAATGCCCCAAAATCCGCCCCTTATGGATAAGATGCTTTAGGGTTCTTCCCAAATTGGGAGTATCATTACGTAGTTCCCCGGCAGTAGCCCTACTACACATAGGTGTCCACACTATCCCTAAGCATCATGCTTACATAAGCATTTACCTTTTTATGTCCATTAAACACCTAATCGCTTGTGACTGGAAAAAAAGAGTCCCCGCCTAGCTGGACTAGAGTCTGCTCTTATATGGCCTACCTATATACCATGGAAAAAGACATCGTTTATAAATTAGGTAACTCCGACCTTTTTGAGCTTACATGGGCTGACTGGAAAGATTCATACGACACCACCTGGAAACCTAACGTCTTGTCCCCCAGTTAGCTACCCACTGGCGACATAAGGTCTTACCTTTGGCTTAGTATACATGATATTGGATGGCTTACGCGCCACACTCGCCCATGACTAACTACACCCCTCCTCCTCTCTTCCCATCCCCCTACCTTACTTTTAGATTCATTCCCTTTCCCCTCTATTCCTGAGCTGAGAGACCTTGGAGTCTCCTTCATACAAGATATAAGGTATCATAATGGTGTATGACTGCCTACTGAGTTTTTGGCATCGTTTAGAACAGAGTTTTATCTATTTTTACTATGTAAGATTATACTGCTTTGAGGACAGTCTGTGCCCTCACATTGTTAATTTATATTTACTCGATTTTTTTTCATTTGTATTAATGACAGATTCAATAAAGCTTTTTGTAAAATAAAAAAATAAAAAAAATAAAAATAAACTTTTGATTGAAGAAATAAACTAAGTATAAAACACCACAGTCCTCTTACGACCTCCATCTTAGTTGAGAGTTGCAAGACAATGACTGGATATGGCAGTGAGGGGAGGAGCTATATAGCAGCTCTGCTGTGGGTGATCCTCTTGCAACTTCCTGTTGGGAAGGAGAATATCCCACAAGTAATGGATGATCCGTGGACTGGATACACTTAACAAGAGAAAGAGAACCTTCTAAGATAACAATTTAAATGTCAACGGAATGCAGAGGCTCAAACGGAACCTGTTGCAAAACCTGAAGAACAAGATTTAGGCTCCAAGGAGGAGCCCCAGATCTGAAAACAGGAACAAAAGGACTGCACGTCTGGAAGCTCAGCCAGTCGTTTGTGCAATAAAACCGACAGGGCCGAAATCTGTTCCCTCAGGGAACTAGCAGAAATGCCCTTCTCCAGCCCATCCTGGAGAAAAGCAACCTTAACTCTGTGCCAGGAAAAACCACGCTCTTCACACCAGAATAAGTAGGTCTTCCACACCATGTGGTAGAGAAGCCGAGTAACTGGTTTACGAGCTTGAATAAGAGTATCAATGACACTCTCAGAGAAACCTCTCTTGGCTAAGACAAAGCGTTTAATCTCCACGCAGTCAGCCTCAGAGATTTTGATTAACAAATGGACCTTGTATCAGCAGGTCTCTGCGACAAGGTAACTTCCACGGACGAGATGAGGACATCCCCACTAGATCCCCAAACCACGTCCTTCGCGGCCACGATGGAGCAATCCGGATTACTTATAGCCGCTCCTGCTTGATGCGAGCCACCACTCAAGGAAGAAGAGGTAATGGAGGAAGATATATGAGTTTGAACCTCCAGGGCACTGCATCTATTAGATCCGCTTGAGGATCCCTCGACCGCGAACCGTACATGGGTAGCTTGGTATTGAGACGGGATGCCATGAGATCTATCTCCAGCGTCCCCCACTTGCTGCATATCTCTGTAAACACCTCAGGATGGAGAGACCATTCCCCTGGATGGAAGGATTGCCTGATGAGAAAATCCGCCTCCCAGTTGTTCACACCCGGAATGTGGATCGCTGACAGCAAACAGCTGTGGGCCTCTGCCCACTCCAGAATCTGAGATACTTCCATCATCGCCAAGGAACTTCTCGTTCCCCCCTTATGGTTGATGTAAGCCACTGAGGTTATATTGTCTGATTGGAATCTGATAAACTGGGACGAACCCATTAGTGGCCAAGCCTTCAAAACCTTGAAGATTGCCCGTAGTTCCAAAATATTGATCGGGAGGGAGAACTCCTGAGTCCACAATCCGTGCCTTCCTGGCACCCCAAAAAGCTCCCCATCTGAAAAAGGCTTGCGTCCGTAGTCACAATCTCCCAGGATGTTCATAAGAAGCATGTCCCTCGGGACAGATGATCTGGACAGAGCCACCAAAAGAGTGATTCTCTCAACCGGCTGTCTAATACAATCTTTTGAAAGATCTGAATGATCGCTGTTCCACTGCCTCAGCACGCACAGTTGTAAAGGTCTGAGACGGAACCTGGCAAAAGGAATGATGTCCATGCAGGACACCATGAGACCAATAACCTCCATACACTGAGTCACAGAAGGACTCAAGGAGGTACGGAGGGCAAGTCATGATGAAGGTAGCTTGCAGCGTCTCTGGTCTGTTAGAAATATCCTCATGGATATGGAGTCTATTATAGTACCCAGGAATTCCACCCTGGTACTTGGGATAAGAGAACTCTTTTCCAAGTTTATCTTCCATCCATGTGATCAAAGAAGACTGAGAAGGGACTCCGAGAATTCTTCCGCAAGACGAAAGGATGGTGCTTGCACCAGAATATCGTCCAAGTATGGGGCTAATGCAATACCCTGAGTTCTGGCAACGGCTAGAAGAGCCCCCAGAACCTTCGTAAAGATTCTTGGAACAGTAGCTAGGCCAAACGGAAGGGCAATGAACTGGAAGGGCAATGAAATGGAAGTGCTGGTACAGGAATGCAAACCTCAGGAACTGAAAGTGTTCCCTGTGGATTGGAACATGAAGTTAAGCGTCCTTCAGATCTATAGTGGTCATAAACTGGACTTTCTGAATTAGGAAAGATGGACAGTATCATCTCCATCTTGAAGGAAGGGACACTGAAAAATTTGTTTAAGCACTTTAGGTCCAGAATTGGGCGGAAAGTTCCCTCCTTCTTTGGGACCACAAAAAGATTTGAATAAAACCCCAAACCTCTCTCTTCGATAGGCATCGGGACAACAACTCCTAAGGAGGATAGATCCCCTACTAGCACCCTAGAAAGGCATCCCTCTTTTCTGAACAAAGGTATACAATATGGATTGATACTTAACTTTAATGGTGGAACCACAGACAATCTTCTGTATCTTAATCTCCCATAAATAAAGTTAGATACTGGAGGATGTCATAGTTAATTATCTTTTGCACATTATAGAATATTATTATTCCTTATATACAGGCAATATAATATGAGACCAGAAAATAGTAAATAATACATTTTCAATTATAACATTTTATCCAAAAGTTATAACACTAAACTTTTTTGGAATTTTTATACAAAGGCAGCAATTCTTGTATCTTTATTTAAGCCCCAATGGGTATATGTTTTCAACATATGTATCCATTTTAATTCCCTTTGATCTAGTTGTTTAGCAAGGTTACCACCTCTCCAATGTAGTTTAACCCTTTCAATTCCTATCCAAATAAAGGATTATTTTGTAAAAAATTGACAAATACTGCAATGCAGGGGAAGGGAAGTAAAATGGATACATATGTTGAAAATATATGCCCATTGGGGCTTAAATAAAGATACAAGAATTGCTGCCTTTGTATAAAAATGCCAAAAAAATTTAGTGTTCTAACTTTCGGACGGGAAGCTGTGGACTCTTCCCGTCAGAAGAAAAGAAAATTATCAGGTAAGCATAATTTACGTTTTTCTTCTTAAACGAGAAAAGTCCACAGCTGCATTCATTTATTTTGGGAAATACCACCCAAGCTACAGAGGACACCGAATGCAAACAAAGGACGGTTACAGAGGGTGGCCCCTTTGAAGGGCACCACAGCCTGAAATTACCCAATACCCGATAAAAAAAAACTAACACAAGGGGTGAAAAACTTGAAAAGGACCGAGTAACTGCCCATCAGTTAAACACCTGCAAGGCAGTTCTAGAGACTACTCAGAATCTCTAGAATCCATTGAGCACAAAAAAAACCCTGAGGAACCAAGCCCTGGGAGCTTTCTGATCGCACAGAGGTAACCCCTGACTCAAAGAAAGAGAACTTACCTAACCTCGAAAGGGAAAACGGAGGACCGATTAAGGATCCAAACTACCACCAACTATGGTAAAAAATCCCCAAACAACTAAAGCAAACCCAAAAGTTGCAAAAGATAGCCACCCAGGGAATGACACCCTAGAAGGACAAGGACCAAGGATCAACTCCACACCTATGAAGAGCGATCACAAGAAGAACCAAGGTCTACTCTCAGTTCCCTAACACAACACCATACAACTTATGGTGCTTCAAGGGAGCTACAGGCTCCTCCCTGGACCATAGTTTAGCAGACACAACCGTTAAAAGTAGGCAATATAAGAAGAAACCAATTTGGAGCAGAAGTAATTCGGAGCCTGTGGACAAGGATAAAAACAAACTAATTATCCTATCCGAAAAAGGCTATCATGTGAAAACACCCAGCCACCTCTGAGCTCCAGCCTCAAGGCAGCAAGGTTGACCCTAAGCCATTGTGGGAGATCAATCCACAGAGAATGTCGAAAAATATTGACGGCAACTCTCGCCTTAGAAGAACATCCAACACCAGCAGCATATGAAAGCAGTGGAGGGATGAAACACTGTGAACCCCCTGCCGAAAGCAGGAGACTAGATTAGAAAGCTGCCACAGCAGGTTTCAAACTCGAGCCTACAGCTACTAGGCAGGGTAGAGATACCATAGGCTACCTAGACCTGCATCAACTGTAAGTACACGGTCAAGACTCAGCAGAGCAGACAGATCCCCGACCCCCACTCCGAGGAAACGGACCCAGTCCAAAAGGGATTGCCAGCATCCGAAAACAAAGAATATAAAATTCATTGAACCATACCTCAGAAGAAAAAGGAGGGCCTAAAAAGGGAATGACCCCCTGGGGGAACAACTCTGACCATTATTTACATTTCGCTTGCAACCCCAAGCCATGTCAGAAATACTACGTGCTCGGGTTCCAGAACCCCTACACTGCTCCCACCTAAGAGGCACCACTCCCAAACCAGGGAGATAGACACTAAACTACAGAGTCCCAGTACCAGAATCCAACCCCAGGACCTCTTGCACGCAAGAAGGACAGAACCCCTTGGAAACGAGAAGAGAAGGACCTCGGGGCCTCAATGGAAACTGTATTCAGAAACCTCCCCGGAGGAGGACAAACGCAAAGGAACCACTTCCACAGCCATAGGCATGGAGAAGAGATGAGAGAATGTTGAAACCAAGTGATAAGAGACCATTCGGCCATACCGACAGCTCAATGGAAACCGACAACCAAAAGCCCACATCAAGGTGCAATAAAGGCCCCTGACGATCACTGTCAGATCCCACCGGAAGACAGCAAGCTAACCCTCAGGTAGATACCAGAAGGGACAAGCGGATGTTACAAACCTAGAGGTTTGAAACTGAACCGACATGGACCGATCCATATCCGGACTCCAAATTCTCAGACTGTAACATATCTCAGCCTAATGTCACTATCCCTTTAAGAAATCCTTTTCTGACTGCTGCATTTGGGCAGTATTCACATTCAGCCTGCCTGCCTGATTAATCATTCATGCACCTGATTACCTCAGCCTCTTTTTAAGCCTTCTCAGGTCTAATGTGCCTTGCATTAACATTGAAGTTGTGATCCTGAACAGAGGTCTGTGACTGTTTCCTGCATGAACTTAGCAACTATTCCAAGATACAGCATTTCCTATTACCTATGCAAAATATCATCAAACCGCAAGTATCAAAAATATCTCCATTCTGTTTCCTGGACACAGCTACTTAACAATCTCTGAACTTTATTATAATTCAACTATGCTTTTGCTTACCATCACTCTCTAATTACAACAGCATCTTACTCAGAACTTTATAACTATTTCTCTGCTACAAGTTGTCATTGCTGAAATATCCTGCTGCAAATATGTTAACATATTCTGAACTCTGCATCTATGTGTTCAATTAAAAGCTTTCCTGTGATTCTCCAATATATGTTCAAACAGTAATTAATGCCTTAAAACTTAACTTTCACCTGTGCTGCTCTGCTAATTACTGACATACAGCTCATTATAATAATATGTACTGTGAACCTGCAATAGACCAAGTTTGCATCTAAATGCACAAACAGTAATTAATGCCTAAACTTGCAGCTTGTCTAAGTACCTGTGCAGCTGTGCTTTAACTCTGACATACAGCTTAATATAATATTATGTACTGTGAACCTGTAACAATCCTTAGTTTGCATCTAAGTGTCAAACTTTCACCAGATTACTCTGAAGCCTGAACATTCCACTTTGCTATATTTCTCTCTCATTGAATCCTGCAGTTACTTCTATTAACTAACTATAAGTCACAGTGAACTCAGAATATATTGTATACAAATGTTGCACTCTCCATTTATTCTACAATAACTTCTAGCAACTATGAATCACAGAATATCATCTATCCACGTCCAGGATACTCTTCCCCGGGTCAGGGGTCGGTGTCTTCAAATCCCTACCACTGCCCCGAGGGTCTGTTTCCTGAGCGCATGTACACCGGATCATGACACAGACAAGAGACATGGTCATAAACTAGACCCCCAGAACCCGAGACCGGTTGAAGTTCAAACCCCCTGAGGAACTCCCAAGTTACCTCATACGGAGAAGGGCACCTTGGGCAGTGCATCCCACATCCCAATGTCCCTGATCATTGTAGGCCTGAAAGAGATTGAGACACAAGAGCCTAAAAAGACATCTTAACAGGCCTAAGAAAAGGGCAACCAGCACCCAGAGGAGCGTCTGAAACCAGGACCCTCTTCATGTAACCCCCTAAAGGCAAGATCTCTTGCGGAGTCGAAGGGGAACTCCCCCACTAAAAGTCACGTGATTACATGGAACAGGCTCCATTGGAAGGATGAAAAGCCGAGTCAGCCCAGCCGGATTTGACCAGTGACTTTGGGTCTTTAGAACAGGCTTTATTGAAGTCAGGGTGTTTTACCAACTGAGCTACCTCTCCGGCCTACAAGCATCAGTTAGTTAGCAATTAGTCTGGATGGTTTCGCAGAAAAACTTTCCCTGCTGCTCTAGACTCTAACTTTCATCAATACTCTCACTGAGAGGTTGACATGACTACTTAAAACTCCAGTCCTATCTCGAAGGGCAGATACCCTTTTTCAGGACTCTCTGAATCTTCTGCCACTTCTCTGCCATCTCCTAACGTGACTAAAAGGCAAAGAATGACGGGGTAATGAGGAAGTGGGAGGAATATTTAAGCCTTTGGCTGGGGTGTCTTTGCCTCCTCCTGGTGGCCAGGTGTTGTATTTCCCAACAGTAAGGAATGAAGCCGTGGACTCTCCCTATCTTAGGAAGGAAATTAGTTTCCCTTAAATGTGTTTTCAAAGATGTGTTAGACCAGCTTCAGGGTATAAATAAATAGGAAATTGTGTTTATTTTTGTATATGAAAATAGCAGTTTTATGCTCTGTGAACCCATTAAAATTAACTAAGCTTGTAAGGAGAGCAGACTTCCTTATCTTTTCACTCTATATACACACACGCTTCCATATTTTATTTCTGCTTGTATATACATAGCCCAATAAATAGCAAGAACAATTGAAAATGAATATTTTAGCACAGGGCTCGACAACCCCGGGTGCTAGGAAGACATTGGCACCAAAAAACAGAATTTATGTTTACCTGATAAATTACTTTCTCCAACGGTGTGTCCGGTCCACGGCGTCATCCTTACTTGTGGGATATTCTCCTCCCCAACAGGAAATGGCAAAGAGCCCAGCAAAGCTGGTCACATGATCCCTCCTAGGCTCCGCCTACCCCAGTCATTCGACCGACGTTAAGGAGGAATATTAGCATAGGAGAAACCATATGGTACCGTGGTGACTGTAGTTAAAGAAAATAAATTATCAGACCTGATTAAAAAAAAAACCAGGGCGGGCCGTGGACCGGACACACCGTTGGAGAAAGTAATTTATCAGGTAAACATAAATTCTGTTTTCTCCAACATAGGTGTGTCCGGTCCACGGCGTCATCCTTACTTGTGGGAACCAATACCAAAGCTTTAGGACACGGATGAAGGGAGGGAGCAAATCAGGTCACCTAAATGGAAGGCACCACGGCTTGCAAAACCTTTCTCCCAAAAATAGCCACAGAAGAAGCAAAAGTATCAAACTTGTAAAATTTGGTAAAAGTGTGCAGTGAAGACCAAGTCGCTGCCCTACATATCTGATCAACAGAAGCCTCGTTCTTGAAGGCCCAAGTGGAAGCCACAGCCCTAGTGGAATGAGCTGTGATTCTTTCGGGAGGCTGCCGTCCGGCAGTCTCGTAAGCCAATCTGATGATGCTTTTAATCCAAAAAGAGAGAGAGGTAGAAGTTGCTTTTTGACCTCTCCTTTTACCGGAATAAACAACAAACAAGGAAGATGTTTGTCTAAAATCCTTTGTAGCATCCAAATAGAATTTTAGAGCGCGAACAACATCCAAATTGTGCAACAAACGTTCCTTCTTTGAAACTGGTTTCGGACACAGAGAAGGTACGATAATCTCCTGGTTAATGTTTTTGTTAGAAACAACTTTTGGAAGAAAACCAGGTTTAGTACGTAAAACCACCTTATCTGCATGGAACACCAGATAAGGAGGAGAACACTGCAGAGCAGATAATTCTGAAACTCTTCTGGCAGAAGAAATTGCAACTAAAAACAAAACTTTCCAAGATAATAACTTAATATCAACGGAATGCAAGGGTTCAAACGGAACCCCCTGAAGAACTGAAAGAACTAAATTGAGACTCCAAGGAGGAGTCAAAGGTTTGTAAACAGGCTTGATTCTAACCAGAGCCTGAACAAAGGCTTGAACATCTGGCACAGCAGCCAGTTTTTTGTGAAGTAACACCGACAAGGCAGAAATCTGTCCCTTCAGGGAACTTGCAGATAATCCCTTTTCCAATCCTTCTTGAAGGAAGGATAGAATCCTAGGAATCTTAACCTTGTCCCAAGGGAATCCTTTAGATTCACACCAACAGATATATTTTTTCCAAATTTTGTGGTAAATCTTTCTAGTTACAGGCTTTCTGGCCTGAACAAGAGTATCGATAACAGAATCTGAGAACCCTCGTTTAACAAGCAGGTCTCGTCTCAAAGGTAGCTTCCAAGGTGGAGCCGATGACATATTCACCAGATCTGCATACCAAGTCCTGCGTGGCCACGCAGGAGCTATCAAGATCACCGACGCCCTCTCCTGATTGATCCTGGCTACCAGCCTGGGGATGAGAGGAAACGGCGGGAACACATAAGCTAGTTTGAAGGTCCAAGGTGCTACTAGTGCATCCACTAGAGCCGCCTTGGGATCCCTGGATCTGGACCCGTAGCAAGGAACTTTGAAGTTCTGACGAGAGGCCATCAGATCCATGTCTGGAATGCCCCACAGCTGAGTGACTTGGGCAAAGATTTCCGGATGGAGTTCCCACTCCCCCGGATGCAATGTCTGACGACTCAGAAAATCCGCTTCCCAATTTTCCACTCCTGGGATGTGGATAGCAGACAGGTGGCAGGAGTGAGACTCCGCCCATAGAATGATTTTGGTCACTTCTTCCATCGCTAGGGAACTCCTTGTTCCCCCCTGATGGTTGATGTACGCAACAGTTGTCATGTTGTCTGATTGAAACCGTATGAACTTGGCCCTCGCTAGCTGAGGCCAAGCCTTGAGAGCATTGAATATCGCTCTCAGTTCCAGAATATTTATCGGTAGAAGAGATTCTTCCCGAGACCAAAGACCCTGAGCTTTCAGGGCTCCCCAGACCGCGCCCCAGCCCATCAGACTGGCGTCGGTCGTGACAATGACCCACTCTGGTCTGCGGAATGTCATCCCTTGTGACAGGTTGTCCAGGGACAGCCACCAACGGAGTGAGTCTCTGGTCCTCTGATTTACTTGTATCTTCGGAGACAAGTCTGTATAGTCCCCATTCCACTGACTGAGCATGCACAGTTGTAATGGTCTTAGATGAATGCGCGCAAAAGGAACTATGTCCATTGCCGCTACCATCAACCCGATCACTTCCATGCACTGAGCTATGGAAGGAAGAGGAACGGAATGAAGTATCCGACAAGAGTCTAGAAGTTTTGTTTTTCTGGCCTCTGTCAGAAAAATCCTCATTTCTAAGGAGTCTATTATTGTTCCCAAGAAGGGAACCCTTGTTGACGGGGATAGAGAACTCTTTTCCACGTTCACTTTCCATCCGTGAGATCTGAGAAAGGCCAGGACAATGTCCGTGTGAGCCTTTGCTTGAGGAAGGGACGACGCTTGAATCAGAATGTCGTCCAAGTAAGGTACTACAGCAATGCCCCTTGGTCTTAGCACAGCTAGAAGGGACCCTAGTACTTTTGTGAAAATCCTTGGAGCAGTGGCTAATCCGAAAGGAAGCGCCACGAACTGGTAATGTTTGTCCAGGAATGCGAACCTTAGGAACCGATGATGTTCCTTGTGGATAGGAATATGTAGATACGCATCCTTTAAATCCACCGTGGTCATGAATTGACCTTCCTGGATGGAAGGAAGAATAGTTCGAATGGTTTCCATCTTGAACGATGGAACCTTGAGAAACTTGTTTAAGATCTTGAGATCTAAGATTGGTCTGAACGTTCCCTCTTTTTTGGGAACTATGAACAGATTGGAGTAGAACCCCATCCCTTGTTCTCTTAATGGAACAGGATGAATCACTCCCATTTTTAACAGGTCTTCTACACAATGTAAGAATGCCTGTCTTTTTATGTGGTCTGAAGACAACTGAGACCTGTGGAACCTCCCCCTTGGGGGAAGTCCCTTGAATTCCAGAAGATAACCTTGGGAGACTATTTCTAGCGCCCAAGGATCCAGAACATCTCTTGCCCAAGCCTGAGCGAAGAGAGAGAGTCTGCCCCCCACCAGATCCGGTCCCGGATCGGGGGCCAACATTTCATGCTGTCTTGGTAGCAGTGGCAGGTTTCTTGGCCTGCTTTCCCTTGTTCCAGCCTTGCATTGGTCTCCAAGCTGGCTTGGCTTGAGAAGTATTACCCTCTTGCTTAGAGGACGTAGCACCTTGGGCTGGTCCGTTTCTACGAAAGGGACGAAAATTAGGTTTATTTTTTGCCTTGAAAAGGCCGATCCTGAGGAAGGGCGTGGCCCTTACCCCCAGTGATATCAGAGATAATCT
The DNA here is from genome assembly GCF_027579735.1 of Bombina bombina. Taxonomy (NCBI): domain Eukaryota; kingdom Metazoa; phylum Chordata; class Amphibia; order Anura; family Bombinatoridae; genus Bombina; species Bombina bombina. The sequence goes on along the minus strand of NC_069499.1, from coordinate 164,422,934 downwards.
CTTTCAAGTCAGGGCCAAACAGCGTTTTCCCCTTGAAAGGAATGTTAAGTAGCTTGTTCTTGGAAGACGCATCAGCCGACCAAGATTTCAACCAAAGCGCTCTGCGCGCCACAATAGCAAACCCAGAATTCTTAGCCGCTAACCTAGCCAATTGCAAAGTGGCGTCTAGGGTGAAAGAATTAGCCAATTTGAGAGCATTGATTCTGTCCATAATCTCCTCAAAAGGAGGAGACTCACTATCGACCGCCTTTATCAGATCATCGAACCAGAAACATGCGGCTGTAGCGACAGGGACAATGCATGAAATTGGTTGTAGAAGGTAACCTTGCTGAACAAACATCTTTTTAAGCAAACCTTCTAATTTTTTATCCATAGGATCTTTGAAAGCACAACTATCCTCTATGGGTATAGTGGTGCGTTTGTTTAAAGTGGAAACCGCTCCCTCGACCTTGGGGACTGTCTGCCATAAGTCCTTTCTGGGGTCGACCATAGGAAACAATTTTTTAAATATGGGGGGAGGGACGAAAGGAATACCGGGCCTTTCCCATTCCTTGTTAACAATGTCCGCCACCCGCTTGGGTATAGGAAAAGCTTCTGGGAGCCCCGGCACCTCTAGGAACTTGTCCATTTTACATAGTTTCTCTGGGATGACCAACTTGTCACAATCATCCAAAGTGGATAATACCTCCTTAAGCAGAATGCGGAGATGTTCCAACTTAAATTTAAATGCAATCACATCAGGTTCAGCCTGTTGAGAAATGTTCCCTGAATCAGTAATTTCTCCCTCAGACAAAACCTCCCTGGCCCCATCAGACTGGGTTAGGGGCCCTTCGGAAATATTATTATCAGCGTCGTCATGCTCTTCAGTATCTAAAACAGAGCAGCCGCGCTTACGCTGATAAGTGTTCATTTTGGCTAAAATGTTTTTGACAGAATTATCCATTACAGCCGTTAATTGTTGCATAGTAAGGAGTATTGGCGCGCTAGATGTACTAGGGGCCTCCTGAGTGGGCAAGACTCGTGTAGACGAAGGAGGGAATGATGCAGTACCATGCTTACTCCCCTCACTTGAGGAATCATCTTGGGCATCATTGTCATTATCACATAAATCACATTTATTTAAATGAATAGGAATTCTGGCTTCCCCACATTCAGAACACAGTCTATCTGGAAGTTCAGACATGTTAAACAGGCATAAACTTGATAACAAGTACAAAAAACGTTTTAAAATAAAACCGTTACTGTCACTTTAAATTTTAAACTGAACACACTTTATTACTGCAATTGCGAAAAAACATGAAGGAATTGTTCAAAATTCACCAAATTTTCACCACAGTGTCTTAAAGCCTTAAAAGTATTGCACACCAAATTTGGAAGCTTTAACCCTTAAAATAACGGAACCGGAGCCGTTTTGAACTTTAACCCCTTTACAGTCCCTGGTATCTGCTTTGCTGAGACCCAACCAAGCCCAAAGGGGAATACGATACCAAATGACGCCTTCAGAAAGTCTTTTCTAAGTATCAGAGCTCCTCTCACATGCGACTGCATGCCATGCCTCTCAAAAACAAGTGCGCAACACCGGCGCGAAAATGAGGCTCTGCTTATGCTTTGGGAAAGCCCCTAAAGAATAAGGTGTCTAATACAGTGCCTGCCGATATTATTATATCAAAATACCCAGATAAAATGATTCCTCAAGGCTAAATATGTGTTAATAATGAATCGATTTAGCCCAGAAAAAGTCTACAGTCTTAATAAGCCCTTGTGAAGCCCTTATTTACTTGCTGAATAAACATGGCTTACCGGATCCCATAGGGAAAATGACAGCTTCCAGCATTACATCGTCTTGTTAGAATGTGTCATACCTCAAGCAGCAAGAGACTGCACACTGTTCCCCCAACTGAAGTTAATTGCTCTCAACAGTCCTGTGTGGAACAGCCATGGATTTTAGTGACGGTTGCTAAAATCATTTTCCTCATACAAACAGAAATCTTCATCTCTTTTCTGTTTCTGAGTAAATAGTACATACCAGCACTATTTCAAAATAACAAACTCTTGATTGAATAATAAAAACTACAGTTAAACACTAAAAAACTCTAAGCCATCTCCGTGGAGATGTTGCCTGTACAACGGCAAAGAGAATGACTGGGGTAGGCGGAGCCTAGGAGGGATCATGTGACCAGCTTTGCTGGGCTCTTTGCCATTTCCTGTTGGGGAGGAGAATATCCCACAAGTAAGGATGACGCCGTGGACCGGACACACCTATGTTGGAGAAATTAGGCTTTGGCACTTTGGTTTAGAGCCCTCAAGCCACCTATAGGTGTCCCCAGCCCTGCCACCAGACTCACCAAACATTTTGGCTTGTGAGGCTGGATACTTCTAGGCCTTGCAAATGTGAAATATAATTCCAAGTTTGGCCAAAACTTCTGTGAAGCATCTTTACCAATGATGTGATACTAGGTTGGGGTAGAGGGAGTTATTGTCACTTGATTTCACTTTGCTGGCCGGAGCTGTCAGTAACATGGCAGACAATTTGGTGGTCAACAAACAGCAATTTCAAATGACAAAATAAACGTAATGGAGCAATTTAATAGATTCCAACAGGTAAAATGGATCACTCGGAACATGTTAAAGGGAAAGAAAATGTTTACAGTATACAGTCTATTTAAACCTTTAAATGCATTTGTGTCACAAAATATCCCCTATAACTTGTATGGATACAATTAAAGAACAGTATTCCAACCAATCAGAAAACTTTTTTTTCTGCCGCTTTTCAAAATTTTGCCTTTTGACTTTTGTCTGTTTCAAGCCGCATATCTTTAGTGTTAGCCCAGGTTTTTATGCTAATGTTTAAAATAAGGTAGAAATGAAACAAAGTGTAACGTAGATTAATTACATATGATCTAAATGTTAATTTATGATCACAATGTAGTTTGCAGGTTTCAACATGGTAAATTACAAAACTAATCAATATTATATGAAATTACTTGCAGACATCATTGGTTAAGTGAAAAAACCTGCATTGAAACCGACAGGTGAGTTATTAATGCAGAACTGTGCATGGCAGACGCTACCGAATTTGGCTGCACTATACAAATTAACAATATGAATAATACGGATCACATCTTTAGCTTCCATTAAGGGCTCTGAAAATTGTTGTGAACATTTATTTGAATATCCAACTATATCTCCCAAGTTTTCGATTGTTATATAAGCTTTTTTTTTAGCATAGAAGTTAAAACAAGGCACCCGTTTATTCCCTCCATTAGGGTTAAACATATTGTATATGTGGCAGGTGATTGGTGTTTACATGGTTATGCCACTCCTAATTGGCTTTCCAACTATCCCTGCTGAGGAGTTGCAATGTAGGACTAAAAAGGAAAAAAATATTTTATAATACACTGTCCCTTTAATGCGTTAATACCAGCTGCAGAATATAAAATGTATACTAAATTGCTTCTTTTTTGTATATGAAATAGCTGGTTTTATTCTTTTAAAAGTAAAATCCATTAAAATGGGTTGAGCTTGCAGGGAAATCAGATGTGCTTATTTTCTCAATTTCTGTACATACACATACTTTTTTTTTTTTAATACTATCTCTGTATACCAAAGATCAACTTTCAATTGAAAAGTAACATTTTTTTACCCTTATCTCTCCAAATCCCCACTGGGAGTGTAATATATTTTGCTGGCTATGTTTACACAGCTTTACTATAACAAATACTTAGGTATAGAAACGTTGTTTCTATAGCTAGGGATACCATAGACAAGATTAGATATTTCAAATGCTGAAATAAAGGTAAATTAGCCATTTGTAAACAATTTAATACAGTCCAGCAGGTAAAATGGATCATTGGGAACAAATTAAAAAGAGGTGAAAAGTTTATAATTGGTTCATTTAAGCATCATAATGTAAATTTTTAAACATACCAAACAGATTATACTGTGACGCCCCCCTTGTCTATTTATATTACAAATCCCCAGATGGCCTGAAGAGGGGCTGCTGTAAGTAGCAGTTCTCTGTGGCGAACTTTAAAGAGGGTAATTACGGACTTTTCCTTATCACAGAGAAAAACTTATGGTTCAGTTATATATTGATTTTTATTAATACTTTTGTATGACAGTTACACAATTTAATTAGACAGCAGTGTGCCTCCTTATGGGATATATTATAATCCTTATGTCCTTTAAAGGGCCAGTACACTTACAAAATAATGTTATATAAAACTCTGCACATAGTGCAGAATTATATAACATTAGCTTAGCGCCAACTTTATAAAGCAAAGGACTGCAGACATATTTTTTCCGAAATTTAATTTTCCAGAACTTTCCGTGACTTTTTTTCATAAGCGCTTTGCGAGCATGCTGCCTAGTCACAGCGCGCCCGATCGCGCCATTAAACTGAATGTATCTCGAACCCGCACTGGTCTGGTAGCAAGCTACATTCAGTTTAATGGCGCAATAGCATAGCAAACTATTATTTATTTTTTTACCATCAATGTGATTTTGACAACTTGATAAACTCTTGTACTATAGGAATCACCTCACCTCTAATATTTGATCGCCTTCCTGCAACCGGCCATCTTTGGCGGCGGCCCCATTTTCCTTTATGCTGCTGACATAAATACCACTGTCACTGGCAACATACTGCTGGTCCGTACCACCGACTATATTAAACCCCAACCCTAAAATAAGAGAATAAATATATGTAAAAAGTAAATCATACAACACATTTTCATTGCATACAACCGTAAACAAAAACTATCAAAGCAAAATGCAACAGCATTAGACAAAGCAACTAAAATAAACGTATTCTGTAACTAGAAGCGACATCAAATGAACACCATGAAGACTACTGTGGTTACCTTTGATTTAGAGAAATTATTTGAAAAGGGCACATAGATGATCTAAATACCAGTCATGAGAGAGTTTGTAGGAATCTTATAGAGCTAAAAAGAAATTCCATTTAATTAAATCATTTTATTTTTATACAAAATTCTTTATTTTATGAGGCATTTAACCCCAATTTGTCCTCAGAAAAACCTGTGACAGGATCCTAATTTAAAGCAACACAAAAGCACAATTTTTTCTTTAACACTTTGCTTTATTTTAGGTCTACTATATTATATACACACATACATATATATATGTATATATGTGTGTGTGTGTGTGTGTGTGTGTGTGTGTGTGTGTGTGTGTGTGTGTGTGTGTGTGTATCTCCATCCTATATAATATAATGCCAAGTATGTTTGTCCAATGCAGTCATGCACAGAAGAGACTGCACGAGGACAAACATATCTGGCCTTTAGGTTCTTACAGCAGAGCAGAGAGGGTGTGCGGAAGCAGCCGTTGCGGGGAGGGGGGGTAAGCGAAAAGACTGACAATAGGGCGTGGCCGGCGGGAGTGCCGTGACCGGGCTGGAACGGGTCGGGGAGGACCTGAGAAAGAGCTTAAAAGAAAGGAGAAGAGAAAAGAGAGGAGAGAAAAGAGAGAAAACAAAATGTATGCTTACCTGATAAATTTCTTTCTCTTGTGGTGTATCCAGTCCACGGATTCATCCATTACTTGTGGGATATTCTCCTTCCCAACAGGAAGTTGCAAGAGGACACCCACAGCAGAGCTGTCTATATGGCTCCTCCCCTAACCCCCACCTTCAGTCATTCGACCGAAGACAAGTAAGAAAAAGGAGAAACTATAGGGTGCAGTGGTGACTGTAGTTTAAAAAATAAAAACACCTGCCTTAAAATGACAGGGCGGGCCATGGACTGGATACACTACAAGAGAAAGAAATTTATCAGGTAAGCATAAATTTTGTTTTCTCTTGTAAGGTGTATCCAGTCCACGGATTCATCCATTACTTGTGGGATACCAATACCAAAGCTTTAGGACACGGATGAAGGGAGGGACAAGGTAGGAACTTAAACGGAAGGCACCACTGCCTGCAAGACCTTTCTCCCAAAAATAGCCTCCGAGGAAGCAAAAGTATCAAATTTGTAGAATTTAGAAAAAGTATGAAGCGAAGACCAAGTCGCCGCCTTACAAATCTGTTCAACAGAGGCCTCATGTTTAAAAGCCCATGTGGAATCTACCGCTCTAGTAGAATGAGCTGTAATTCTTTTCAGGAGGCTGCTGGCCAGCAGTCTCATAAGCTAAACGGATTATGCTTCTCAGCCAAAAAGAAAGATTAGTTGCCGAAGCCTTTTGGCCTCTCCTCTTTCCAGAAAAAACAACAAACAATGCAGATGTTTGACGAAAATCCTTAGTAGCTTGCAAATAAA